>NW_027279679.1:0-134054 GCF_046629955.1 Centroberyx affinis
CTCCTCTCCTTCCTCTCTTCCCCCGACTGTCTGTCCATCTCTTCTACATCTGTCTTCTACTTGGACACATGCCTCCTCTGCAGTAGAGATGGGTAAAGGCATTGCTTTGGGCTTCTTCTTACAACTCTGTAATCACCGCTGAAAACATCCTTTTTTACCACTTCCTAGACCAGGAGGTTAAAATAGTGGATGGAGGAAGGAGAAAGAAAAAGAGGGAAAGCGAGAGGAGGTAAAAATGTATTGGACACTAATAGCTTTGAGATAATTTAAATTCGCCTGGAGTGATGGGGAAATGTAGAGATTTGAATGATAATGCAGTGCAACTCTGTTTGGAAGGAGGTTGCCTGCGGTGGATGGTGAACATATGGTTGGGATTTGAAGTGCCACATTGAAATCTTCCCCAACAATCAAATGTTAAACTGCTGTGTGCCAAGTTGTTTTCTAATAGCCAGTGCCTAACCATGAACACAATCTTCACTATATCTGACTTCTTTGTTTACCTAATGTTAAAGAGCGATTAGATGAGATGAGAGGTTGTTGCAGTAGAAAAGAGTAATAGGATGCATCAAAGAAGAAGAGGATATGAATAAGAATAGATGGGGTCAGTGTGTAGGTTGGAGGAGGCTGGGGAGGTTGAGATTAGGATGCTTGGATAGAAGGATAGGAGTGGTGTAGCTGCATCCTTAACATTTGCATACAGCAACTCAAGTGTCTTTTTCAATCAATTTAATTATGGCTCAACACACGCAAGTACTAAGGCCCCCCCAAAAAATTGGCCATTATTTCAGCGTTTTTCACAAAAATTATAAAAATGGAAAATAACCAATGTCCCACTTTGAAAATCAAATATGTTTCCTTTGCAGTAATCTTTGAGGCGATCGCCACCTCTGGTGGGTTTGTTCACTACCTCTATGGCCACTATTGTCTATTGCCCATGTCTAGCCTCTCTGCAATGAACTGGCATAGGGCAGTTGGGGTTGTGGGTGTGGATAGTGTTCTTGTGTGCTCTGCAAGTCTGTCCTTGAGTCGTCTTTTTGTTCTGCCCACATAGAAATGTCCACAGGGACATTCAAAACCATAAACTACAAAGGTTCTATTGCAACTGGCAAAATTTGGGATATTTGGGATCATCATAGAAAATGCACAATTTTTACTTGAAATGTTATTTATCCAACATTGTTGAAATCGTTGTCTTACATTTGTCAACACATTTAGGCATCAGTAAGAAAGTGGTGGGGAATTGCTAAGGGGAAGGACTGTGGGAAATTGAAGAAGTTGCTGGCAAGCCAAAAAAAATAATAAAAAAAACCTTTTACTGGTCAGCTGCAAACTCTGCAAGTGTGTAAAAGGCTGCAGCTAAGTGGACATCGTTCCTGAAGCACATTCAGGATTTCCATGTACAAGATGATCCCCTGTTCCCTGAGTGCCTGCATGGACCTTCCACAGACCTGCAGACCGGTATGCACTGAATTACATAATTCATTTCATGAATTATCTATCCAGCATATGCTTGTATTTCCATTTATATTTTCTTTTTTTTTTTGCATGTTAAAAAAATCTAGCTACCAAGGCTTTCTGTAGTGGAAGTGTTCCCTAGTTTGATCTTTGCGGTTTCCCCGAACAGTGTTGCATTTTCCGACCATGGGATGCTGTGCAGGTAGATTGAAAGAGGTCATAAAATTCTATAATGTTCAATAAACAGTGCTATTCCTTATAAAAAACGGTAACCCTTCATTTTACAGGTCCCTAACAACATATGAACTATTTCTAAGTAGATGTTAACAAAAAAAAACTATTACACAATAACGTGGCTAATAATTACACAACAACATATTTGCGTTCATATATAATTACGTAGTACCTGACCTGTAAAGTGAAGCGTGTCTATTTTCTACAATTCAATAGTAATTCCTATGTATTTACATGGTACCGGACCTGTAAAGTGAAGCGTGTCTTTTTTCTACAATTCAATAGTAATTGCAATGTATTTACATGGTACCGGACCTGTAAAGTGAAGCGTGTCTTTTTTCTACAATTCAATAGTAATTGCAATGTATTTACATGGTACCGGACTTGTAAAGTGAAGCGTGTCTATTTTCTACAATTCAATGGTAATTGCAATGTATTTACATGGTACCGGACCTGTAAAGTGAAGCGGGTGTAATTGGACAATAAATCATACAATTTTTCATACAAACACTTACGGTCTGGTCTGTATGGAATGTAAGCTGCTGTCTGTTTGTACCATTTTCAATAAAGAAAATAAATATGGTCACATTGTATGATTTATTGTCCAATTACACCCGCTTCACTTTACAGATCCGGTACCATGTAAATACATAGGAATTACTTTTGAATTGTAGAAAATAGACACACTTCATTTAACAGGTCCGGTACCATGTAAATACATAGGAATTACTATTGAATTGTAGAAAATAGAGACGCTTCACTTTACAGGTCTGGTAGTACGTAATTATATATGAACGCAAATATGTTGTTGTGTAATAGGTTGTTTGCATATGACGTCACGTCACTGCATTGCTGTGGCGCGAACTGCAGATGGAGGGCAGGAAGTGATTTTCTACATAAGAAGCACTATCACAAGCTCTCAAAATGCCTATGGTTTGCGTCGTTTACGGTTGCTCAAATCGATCAAACCGAGAAACCATGAGGTGCTTTTATCGAGTACCAAAAGTTGTTGTTCATAAGGGGGAAAATGCAACAAATTGACCGAAAAACGCTGGCAAAAATGGCTTGTGAACCTTCGTCTGCGGTCGGGAGGAGCGGAGTCGGATAATGCTCGTGTGTGCAGTGACCACTTCGTCAAAGGTAACGTAACTTATATGGATGTTTCCTTAGTTTGTAATGTTAAAGTTATTGTTTTTTCTTTGCTTTGTTGGAGTTTGTACCCCTGTAACTGAAAAACAATACGTAGCAACGATAACTAAAGCTAGCTAACTACAAAGTGTTTTGCAGGGTGGAACCTTATTGCTAAGCATTTCATTATAACTAAGTTCTTAATGAACTCACCTGGTTAAATACGGTTATAAAAAAATAAGAATCTGCAAATAAACCAGACCAGATAACTAACCTTTGTAAGAATGTTGACAACTAAGAAGATAACTAGACAACAACAATTCACATCATGAATAATTTGGAGAGTAATTTTAATAACTAATCCCTCTCCCTACTGCCATATTGTATGCAGATGCAGGATGCCAGACAGACCTAACCATGGATGACATTGAGAGGATGGAGGATTTTCTGAAGCAAACCACAACAGAGCTGGATGATCTTCGGACTAAAGCACCGGACACACAGTTTAGCCAAGAGTCTTTTCAGAAGAATGAAGACAAGACAAAGTTTTACACTGGGCTCCCCAACTTCTTAGTTTTAATGCAGGTTTTTCAACTGTGTGAGCCTTATATCACCTGTGGCCATTTGTCTGTGCTTTCTAAATTTGAACAAGTAATTTTAGTTTTTCTGAGGTTGAGACTAAATCTTCCTCTGAAAGATTTGGCTTTCAGATTCAACGTCTCTTACTCCACTGTTCCTAGAGTTTGGCACAAGTTAATTGGCATACTTCATGAGAGATTGCCAAACGACAGTCATTGTGGAGCACCTTGGTACCGAGGTCGTGGACCCAACCGCTAACAGAAAAGTTGTATGCCTTTCATTTGTTTTCTTGAGTAGAAGGATGTCTGGAGGACAAGGTAGTTGCTTATATCTACTGCCTCGATAGCAGGCAAGTCTTTCAATTCAGTTGAAAAATCGCTCCTCTTCATAACATAAGGATCACGTCCAACATATGTTGTGAGTTTCTGTTTATACCTTTCTCTCGTAATATCGTCTAAACTCGCACAGTACGGGCTTTCCTCCATCTCATCCATTCTGCTTTTCACTTCCTGCCCTCCATCTGGATTTCGCACGTCATCGGAATCACGTGACTGCAAACAACCTATTATTAGCCATGTTACTGTGTAATAGTTTTTATTAACGTCTACTTAGAAATAGTTCATATGTTGTTAGGGACCTGTAAAATGAAGGGTTATATTTCAGGCTTTACCTGACAGCATTCCACTTCAATGAGAATACAGGACTCCCAAGGATGAACTGCGGTACACAGTCCGCTTCCCCAAGGCCATTGAGCCAGTGAAGAACACCATGTTGTTGTGAGTAGAAATTGTCACATTTTGACTAGATAACTTTCCTTCAAAATGTTGTTTGATTGATTGATTCATTCATTCATTCATTCATTCTAAAAACTTTGACCAAATATTAACTGAATGTACTTACTAGGTTATATTGACAAGCTTCTGAACCTCATCTTCATTAAGACCCTGTTCCCTTTGTGGTGGAGCTGAACCAGTGTAATCACCGTCTCATCAGGATACTCGCACTGGATTCTCAGCATCACACAGGAAGGTAAGAAAACCCTGTTGCGTCTTCCTATCCTAAGTAGCCCCAGCAACAGCTTACTAACTGCCTGTAGGCCAGGTAGCAGGCACGCCTGTAGTAAAACAGTAAATTTTTAATGCTCAAATGTTTTGTGAAAAACTCACAACCAGTTGTCCATCCCTCCCTCTGCTTTTGTCTTAGATTTGTCTTACATTGCTGTCAGAAGAAGGATGAAAGGAGGATGAAGCCCTACTGGTCTGCCCAGCCTCTCTTCAGCTGACAGCCTTTCTACTCTAGATTACATCAAAATGCTTAGTGGGTGAAGCCTCCTTTGCACTATTCAGCTTGTGTTGCAGTCCATCTCCAATGCTGTAAGTAGCTTATTCATTCATTATCTGATCAAATGTTGTGTGAGAAATGCAACACATGTTTTTGACCTGTCTTCCCTCTCTCCCTCTGCTTTTGTCTTAACAGTCAAATACTTAATCGCTGTCAGGAAGAAGTCCCACTGTCACTGTCCTTCACTGGAACCAAGTGATGAGGACTGTAACTCTATGCTTTGATTAAAATAGTCATGGTTAATGTGAAAGTCTCCTTTTCTTCATTCAAAATTGTGTGTTCACACACACTTATTGTTGTTTGTATACACTCAATATTTATTTGACTCTTTTGAACTAATTAAAGACAGTATGAGGGATTTATGTGGGATTTTACACTTTAAATTCTTGGATTTATTAAATTTCTAAATTGCAATGATAAATCAAGAAGGATCTGTGCATGTGCACCTCAATGACAGCTGCCAGTTTTATGAGGATTAGAAAAGCTTTACAATAAAGCAGTAGTTACAGTGGAGATTCAGCATTATGAGTAGCTTTTAATACAAATCAGGTGTCTTTGCTAACATTGTATGTGTATGATTGTTATTGTATCAATGAATGATATGGCTAGTGGCATGTATTGTGTAACTCCCTATTCAGTAAGCATCTGATCGAAGTTGCTGGAGGGAGGATCTCGACCTTGGTCTTTACAACATCTGAATCAGAGGGTTCATAAATATAGTAGGTATGTTTCATAAACGCTGAATCATACCAATTCTCCCTGCTTGTGCCATCTCTCCGGTCTCTGGTGAGATAATTTGTGTGACACAGTTAAGATTGGACAGTGAGATGTCAATCAAGTGTCACTTGACCACGCCCTCACATTCCTGACAAAATGGTCTGATCAGCCAGATGAGCTGTTTTTGCTTAATATGCTCACCTCCCCATCTGATCCAAAACTAGAAACTGGAGAAAAATTCCTTATCTGTAATGTCATAGTAATGTACAGTAAGGAGCTACTCTATTATACAATGAATAAAATATTTTGTGGACTTATGTAATGTTTATCTAAACCTTTACAGACTGTTGAGCTTCATGTAATAGTAGTGCTATCTGACCCTAATTAGACTCCTTATCCAAAGAAAATCATCTCAAGCACTGTCATTATCACATTTAACATATTTTCCAGTTCTTTATCATCTTGTCTCATTGCTGACCATGGGAGACAGTGGGAATGTTAACTAGTAAAAACTTAAAGGAAAAGTCCATACATAATATACTCAACACTGCTGGCGATGCATTGCATTTCTGGGCCCATTTTGTTGTTTGGTGGTGTATTTGTCTTGTTCCTGCGGTTAACTGGCTTTCTAAACAGGTGTCAGTCCCTCAGAACCAGATGAAATCAGCCTAAAATCAAGTGTGATTTTAGGGTGCAAAGGTTAATCACATTCATTTACATTCAGCAAGGTGTCCTGACCACATTTTGCTGGGGAGTTTCACAACTGCAATTCTCCCTAAGCAGCTGCTTTAAACCTTTTAATCAGTCAGGTTTGCAGCGTTTGATTGATACACCTTCTGCCAGCAGCTTTGCCTCATTTGATATTGGATAGCTGTTGTTTCCAATCAGGGATACAATATTTTACTGGTGCGTGCAAGTGGATTTAATACTCAAGATATTCATGAAATGCCTCGTTTAACTAAATCAAATTTGATTGAAAAACAACATGAAGTATATTATTCTCATCCTTAGAAAGTGTTTATTATAATAAAAATTTATGAAACTTAAACTTACGTTAGGCCTACTAGAAATTGAAAAAGAAAAGTGGGTTTGAACCTCATAAATACAAAATGATGTCAACAGCTATTTGGCCTATTGGATCACAAATATTGGTGATATAAACTATATTTGTTGCTTCATATGACTATATAAGTGGGAACATTTCAGATGAATTCAGAGTAAATTGATTGCTACAGTCGTGGCAACACCTGGGGAACAAGGGATAGGAGTATTCGCCTGATGTGAGCAGTGTTGGGCGGTTATAGTAATGTGATTACTTTTTTCAGTAAGAAATAGTGTAAAGGATTACAATTTCAAATTCAGTAATTACATTACAGTACAAATCGCAGTAACGCTCCGTTACTGCGTTACTTAAACCACAACCACCCCTTCAACCTTTTCTTTTCTCTCTTTTGAAAATTTTGAAATTCCCTGTATGTTTTTTTCCCCCAAAATCCCTGTCTGTGTTTTTTCATCATAGGTACTACGTTAAGGACATGCACGCACAGGTTTACACCGGCTGTTAGCTAAAAAAAAAGATGGTGGGTGAGGGTGAGACGCAAACTTTCAGTAGCTGTAAGTATTTCCATTACTCTGAATTTATCTCAGTCAAGGATGCAAAGGACATCATTGTTCATTGTAACCTTTGTGTGGCAGAAAAACACTTTCCACAGTGAAAAACACATCATCCAATTTATCAAAGCGTCTAACAGCCTATGGCAACACAGCAATGTGAAACTCTACTGCCAACAAAACGTAAAGTAATGTAAGGAGTAATCCACCTAATACTGTTCCTGTTGAGTAATTAGTAAAGCAATGTGATTACTTTTTAAATGAGTAATAAGTAAAGAGTAATTGATTACATTTTCCGACTAACTTGCCCAACACTGGTTGTGAGACTGATGGATGGAAAGATACAGGCAAGGACAGCTAGACTGATGGGTAGGTGTATAGAGAGGTTGATGGATGAAGTGCTGACCTTTTGTGAATGTCAGTAACTATAGGTGTGTAATCCCACCTCTGTTCTCAGCCCTTCATTATGGAGACATTGGCTTTTCTAGATGCCTAGAAAGTGTTTACAAAGATCAAGATAAAGAAGAATTAGAGTGGTGCTGTTTCTGTTACTGACAACCTCATGCTCAGTCAAAGTGCACCGCTACATACATTATCACTGTTTCCAAGCTGCAGCAGACCTTTTATTGGGATTTCAGTGTTCAGGTGTTTATCAAGCCCAATTCCAGAGTCATAACATTTTCTTTTTAATATACTCGCATAGCACAGTACTTGCGAGAGGTCATTTTATACTTGCCAGACATATTCTATGAAATAGTATTGCTTAGCCAGTCTTTCAGATCAGAAGTTATTATTTGAACTCACCCATGGCTGCCCATCGTCACACAGTCGTCACCTTACCCACAACAGAAAATTTGTCCCATACAACAAAAATTCTTCCAGCCTGCATTCCAATAGTTCTCAGTGACATTCATTTTAGTGTGCATTACAAATTTAATTTGATATGATTTCTCATATTGTACTCTCGCATTTTGTTTTGTATGTGTCAATAATAATAGTGTCTGGTGTCTGTGCTGAAAGAGAGAAGCAAGCCATACCTCTTCTCAGACTGGACTCACATTTGTCAGTAGCAGGGGTGCAGTGGAGGGCTATTGCTTAATTTTGGAATGAGCTTGTACTTGGGATGATCAATCTTTTAACAAAATATAGCTGCATAAACCAGAGCATAAATAAGCCGGAGTGGAGGTTCAATATGTACATCCGCACATCCCGTACACACAGAATGAAGGAAAGAAAGAAGATGAGCATGCCTTGCTGTGCACAGGTTATACTTATGTGTTACTGTACAGACATCATCACAGTCTGACTCAACAGTGTGACGCAGTTGCTGCAGATTTTTCTGCGGCACATTCACGCCGACAAAAAACCCAAACCCCGCCCCGCATGGGCAAAGCCACAATGGGTGCTTCCCCATGTCCATAAATGACCCTAGAACAGTGGTCAGCATTGGGGTTGCAAAAGAGCACAGACATGTTTCTCACCTCTCACCATGAAAATTATGAGACAATTGTCTTGCTCTCTTATCTATTTTGTGTAGCAGAAAACCTCCAACTCCCTCACCTGTAATAACTGCCAATTGGTGAGGGAGAGGGATTTCATAATGCATTTCAAAGAATGGCCATGATCCTAAAACAATTTAAAGGCCTTTTAATTATTTTGCATGATTTTCACAACATTTAACTCACAGATTACATCTGCTTGGAGAATAGGCCAAATAGGCCAAAACATACTGTACAATATTTCAAAAGCAGTTGTTGATGTTGGTAACTTCAGCAAATAAGCTGAAGAAAATAAGATTTTTGGTGTTACTGTTTCTCACCTGGTGATAAGCCTGTTGTCTCTGCCTCTCTGCTCCGCCACTGGCCCACTCTCCTCATTTTGCTCTGGCCAATCAGATTGGAAGCCACCTCAGCCACGGATCCAGCAACTCGGAGAGTTGACAGCTACTTCAAGTTATGAAGTGAACAGAAAAATGTTCAAAGGTTTCTTCTTTTCGTCATGGAAGCAGTAGTTTCCTTGGGTTGAAATTGATGAATCAATCCCACGCTGTTTGTACCATTTGTCAGCAATTTCCAAATAAGGCGGATCAAGCTGGCTCATTTTTAAAGGCACCAACAGTTACCATGAACACACACTCCACATAAACAGCTGGCAGCACTTAGCATTTAACTTCGCAAAACGGGTAGATGACAGGTCAGGTCCGATTAATGTATTAGCAAGATGGATGAATGGAGACTTAGTGGCCTCATGAATTTGCCTTCTGGTTTTAGTTTTTTTTTTTTTTCCCATGTTATTGCTGATTACATTTACAGAAAAGCTTCTGTCAGTTAGTTATGAGGGCTCATCTATGAAGACAGTAAGTGCAACATGGGCCATTTTATACTTTGGAATTTTACAGCGTTGTTAAAAATCATAAATGTATTAAAAATCAATAAATTATTTAGTTTTTGTATATTTTTGTGTCATTTTGTCAATATACATCTATAATTCTAAATTTCTGAAAAGTGCATTTGTTTCTTCTTTCCATTTTTGCCTGCTGTGCCAGAGAAAATAAACTAGGAGCAAGTAAAGCAGTGCTCTGACATACTGTCCCGACCAAGCAAGTGGATAACATTCGTAACATCTAACACTGTAAAAACCTTGTGACATCAATTTTGGTGATTTTCATGTTTTATCTTCTTTATCACATGGTCTTCTAGGATGAGAAAATTATTCGACCCTTTGGTTGATGAAACCCTTTCAAAATCATTTGGGTAAACTCAAAAACAGATGGCCATTAAGCCAAAAACAAGGTTTTTCTTCACTACAGAAAAGTTGATATTCTGGAGATACAAGGTTTTTACCGACAGCAGTGTTTTTTAAGATAACTTACTTTAGTTCTCAAATAATCTGAATTTGCCTTATTGCTTCTAAAACACTATTGTGGGATGTGCTGAATCTCTTTCATCGAATACTCCTGTGGATTTGATGTTTTCGTCTAAGCGCTACAGTAAAGGCATTTGTTGCTTTCTTTCTCCCCATCTCTTCCCTCCCTGTGTTTCCCCCTCTCAGCTTGTGGTGGTGACTGCAGAGAAGGAAGAGCTGTTCAGGATCTCTCCCTGGGCCAAATATGTTAACAAGGGGCTAGACTCCAACACCTATGACTGGGTACACTGGGATCCTGTCCAACCATTCCTGGTAGCTATCCAGTTTGTTTGTACTGTATGTATATGAGTGCATGGGCATGCAGGAGGCTCACAGGTGTTGCATCCCTGTGCTTCCCTCGTCAAATGTGTCTCTCCAGAACTTTCTTCTTTCGCTGGACGATATTAACATTTTCTGAAGAGATCCTCTGGGTGGCTGCCACCCACTCTCCCTCTTTTTCTCTCTGTCTCTCTCCAACTGTCTCCTTTACACACACAGATACACTCTATCTCTTTTGTCAGTAAGTGTGTGGGCACAGACAGACATGAGTCACCTAATCAAATTAAACAGTGTCTGACAGCCATGAAAACATGATGACAACAGCAGCTTCTTGATGTTTGTGTTTTTTCCTCAAGGAGAATCTAGTTAACAGTGATGACGTAAAATGGACTAGAATTGGTGATGATAATTATGGTGATGATGATGATGATATTTTGAGTTTATAGATATTATTTTCTGAATTAAGTTATCTGTGTGTTGCAAATTATAAAATTTCAAGTCTGTAATGAAATTTAGTTTTTTGGAGTTTTAATGGCTAGATTTAACTACTTTTAAGTAAACTTGCAATTTCAAAACTACACTGACATACCTCCAGCTTTTGAAGGCACTCAGCATGATGCAAGACTTAACAGTGTGAAATAGACCTAGAAGCAGAATCTAGTTCCCCAGTTCCCAAGCAATATTGAAGTCATGCTTAGAGTAAGCTGCAATGCTGGCCGAAGGCGTGCAGATAAACTCTGTGTGAGTCAATGATCAGTGTTTCTCTCAGCCTTCCTTGTGGTACGTATGAGTGCAGCTAACCACACATTCTGCTCCTGCTTACCTCCACTCCTCCTCACTTTCTCCTCTATGTCTCCTCTCTTTCACACTAACCTTACCTTTTTTCCCCTCAAGTGCTTTTTTTTTTTTTAATCCTCCAGCAAACCTCACTTTCTCCATTGACCTTCATTTTCTCCTAAACCTAACCCCACTTTACCCCTGGTTTATGCTCTTTGTCCTCTAGCTATATAATATCTTCTTTTTTTTCCTGCTGTTTTCTCCCCAGCCTTACTGATCATGCTGTTGGAATGATGTAACATTGCTTGAGGTGTGTAACACAATGTCTTACGGGGGCTGAGAAAGACAAACAAACCTAACCGAATACATTTTTATCATTTTTCCAGGGTTCTCTATCCTTGTATATCCAGCTTGTTCAGCTTAGGAGGCATATGATGGTTTATTGAAGCTAACCTTCTCCATCTCTGCCCTGCTGTTCCCGTCTTTCTCTCCAAACTCTGAGTCATGAGTTCTGAATGTTTAATAGCCTTTCCCACTCTCTCTCCCCAACAAATTTTGAAATTTCTCTTCCCCTTTCCCCACCTCCGGCTTTCTCAACAGCATGAGCACTCTCGTCCAAAGCGTCCTCGCTCCCTGAAAATCTATGAGGCCCACGTTGGCATAGCCTCTCCTGAGGCAAAGATTGCCACCTACGAGAACTTCACCGTCGATGTCTTACCACGCATTAAGGACCTGGGTGAGCAGCTGTGTGTGTGTTGGGAGTCGGGGAAACGCTGGGATTATTCTCATGGCATTTCTACTTTTTTGGACAGCTTAGAGTGAAGAGTGACAGGAAAGATACACAGCACAACTCAAACTCACTACTTCATAAGTAGCATACACTGGTATGGCATGCAAACAATACAGTAGCCCACTACTGAGCACCAAGACTCTGTGTAATGGGCATTTCTGTGTTTATAGTAACAGGTAAAGGTTTGGGCAGGATGAATTTTTGGAAAGAAAGTAGGGCCAAAATAGCTTATTGTCTGCCACAGATTTGGACTAGTGGTAGTCAAGCACTTTATGGAAACAGACTGACAATTAGCCAGTTTGCTGATTGCCAGTTGCAAGGAGACAGACTGTTGACATCCAGTGGGAAAAGGCTCCTCTCTGGGCCCAAGCAACTGAAGACTGTGTGCAATCGCTGCTGGTACACAGCTCTCGTACTCAGAGTATTCTCTATTAACATCAGTGGGGAGGCTTTGTGCTGTGTGCCTTTGTCTCATAACATGGTTGCTCATTCTGCTTGAGCCAGCAGGTCTTTATATTGCAGACTTCCCAACAGTATCTCATCCAGAAGCCTTGTCCATTCTCCAACCCACTTCTTATTGGCCCAGCACAGTGTGGTGCTCGTTTCTCACATAGTTTCCAAAAGTCCAAAGCTGTATCCAGATTATGAAGTTACACATAAGTCTATCATGTAATACATACACATGCTGGCAGTGTATATTCCATCATTCTAACAGTTCTAACATTTTTTCGGGTTGGCAATAGATATTTTGACATTGTTCTTTAATTATTTTTTCTTGTAAGCTGATACCCAACGGGAAACTGCATCTTGCAAAAACAATCCTAGTGAGAGCTGTGCAAGCAACTACTGCACTTTACTAAAATTGCTGACATCACGTCCTGATGTCTCTGCAGGGCGTGGGGATTCAGAGGGATGAGAGGAAACATATAAAGACACTTACATGGCCTCCTGTGCTCCAAGGCGTCGTTCACTGGTAGAGTCTAGTGGATTCAAATTGAGAACCAAAGGATTCACAAAATTTAGGCAGGAGATAATAACTCACATTACATCACATCATTATTCTTCAGCTGGGGTTAGGGTTAGGTCTTCTACAAAGGAAACGTGTCTTATTAAATCAACCCATATTGATAACTTTGTGTGAATGTTAATACAGTCCACTAAGAAGGTCAAAGTTGCAATGTAATCATCATTGGAGTTCCACCGTGCGCAAATGTAAAACAAAATGGCATATCAGTGCAAAAAATATGTACAGTAATTAAGCAATATGTATTATATATTGATGTATTGAATATACTGTAGCTACAGGTCAACCGGGTGGGACAAAATCAATTTTTCTGTGTTCAGTTCTCTTATATAGAAAGCAGCCTCTTCACTTGCTTGAGTAGTTGTTGGAATATTCATAGTTTAGTAGATGAAATTACACAATACACTAGAATTTGGATTCACAAAGCTCAGGTTAATGTGTTTAGTCTTTTTCAAAAAGAAAAGCATTGAACTGAACCCCTCGTTCTGCTGACAGTTGTGATGCTTGCACCTGACATAAATGCTTTTGACTGGCAGGTCAGGCACCAATCTTTAATTCATGATTTGGTGTGTGCATGCATGTGTGAGCTGTTCGCTTTTATGTCGGGTGGTTAAAATACCCTTAAATTAGAAAATTGAGGTTTATTCTCCTGGCCTCATAAAGTAAAGTCTTATTTTTAGGTTTATGGTTAGAATTATGGATATGGGGTTGGGTCCAGGTTAAGGCTAGGGACATTTTACAGTTTTACTTTTTTTTTTAACATTTTACAGCACATTTTACACTTAACTAACACCTGACACTACCTGTAAGACATGCCATGTGTTCAGCACAGTGGATGCAGAGTGCAGGGTGTGAGCAGTGGTACAGAGCTGGACTGTGGCCTAGAGCAGTGATTCTCAACCTTTTTCATATCAAGGACCTCTAATTTAGTTCACATTAGGGCCACGGACCCCCATTTGATGAGATTTTGTCTCTCGGACCTAAATCTGAGAATATCTTCGTTGTTAGATATGATTTTTCCAGAATTCCATGACTAGCTGTATTGTAGATAGCGAGATAACAGTGAAACTATGACCAAAATAGTCATTCTTCTACATTCTCTAATTGTGTTAACTTCTTGTAAAAAGAAATAATGCTTAAAGTTTAACACTTCATCAGTTTGCTGGGGACCCACAGGAACCCCCTCAAGGACCCCTGGTGGTCCCCGGACCCCACGTTGAGAACCACTGGCCTAGAGGTAGGAGTCTGCGCTGCTACTTTTAAGCCTTGTAGGCCAGATCCAGAGAGCAGCAGGATGGCAAAGAGACTAAGGAGACTGTCCTGCAATCTGAGGACCCAGTTTCCACTCTGCTGAAGTGTCATTTAGCAAAATACTAAATCTCTATCAGTTCCTGTGGCGCCGTTCTATAGCTCACCTCCCTGCGCTCTGTGGGGAGTTACATGGGAAACATTTGGAGAGTTTATGACCAGGTGGGCTGGAAGAGTCGCAGGCAGTTGCAGGTGTTGCAGAGAGGACAGGGGGGAGCCAAACCAGCCATGAGCTGCTGTAGTATAGTTGGGAAAGGACGAGAGCTTGAGCAAGGAGCTTGGTCGAGCCGAACCAAGTCCCGGGTGAGGTTAGCTGGAGGACGACATCGTCTGGACAGAGAGGAGTGAGAGGAGTAATCAGCGAGGTTACACAAGTTTGTGGGAGAGTGGAGCGGGATCACGGTTATTTGGGAATAAGTGCTTCAGATGTCATCAACCCTCTTTTCAGACTAGCTGACAAAATACTCTAGTAGATAAAGAGGAGGGAGTGAAGGTGGAGAATAGCTTCCGGAAGGTAGAAGCAGAGGATTGGATTTAAGTGCTAGCCCGAGTTCACCCTAGCAAAGCTTAGGCATGACCATCTTTACTGCTCTATTGTCAACCACTTCAAAGGATCTTAAACTTCCTGGGACATGGCTAGCTATTCCGCATCTCAAAGTATTTACACTGTACAAATTGTCTCAATGTAAGTCCGTGTAATGGGCTGCTGTGGACATGAAATGAGTGCTAAGGAAAAGATGAAGGAAGCTGTAAAGTGGATTTGAGAAAGTGAATGTTCTCAGCATCTGAGGCTTTAGAGGGAGAGAGAGAGAGAGAGAGAGATTTTTTTCCTGTCCTGCTCTCCTCTCTCACTTGCACACTAACATTCAATGGATTATACACTCATTGATAATTGTGATAATAGTGTGTGTTTGCATTGTGCGTGTGTGTGTGTGTGTGTGCGCACGTGAGCATGCACGCACAGTTTTGTAGGCACTTTTCAAAGAGTTTTCAAATTGCTTTGTAGATACACCATAAAAGGAAGACATTACATCAATTGAATAAAAGAAATGGAATTGAATTTAAAAAATGAAAAAAGATAAAAAACGTCACACAAAAAGAACCAGGAAAGCACATTAAAACAATTACTCAAAAAACAAGCCTGTAAAAGTGAGAAACTCTCCAGGCAAGTTCTTCTTCAGACTGCTGCGTCTGCCTCACATCGGGTTAAAAGGTCTGTGATGAGCTAACCATGCCTTTTAAAATGATCAGCAAAATCTTCAAATTAATTCTAAAACTATTTGGTGGCATTGGTAAGGATGCCAAAACTTAGGGGTCAAAACTTAACGTCACTGTTAAAGTTAACCGTTAAATTTCTGACTCTCTATTGATTTACTAGTGTGGCAAACATTGTGGCAGTTTGATGACCAAATAGAGTGACTCAGGGTTTGACTTTATTGAGTTGTGACACATTTTGAGACAGACAGCACTTGATATCTACAAGGCATTTTTTGAACAATATCTTTGGGACACACTGACTTTTAATAATAATAATAACCTTTATTTGTACAGCACCTTTCATACACAACATGCAGCTCAAAGTGCTTTACATCAATAGAAGGCAGATAAAAGACAGATAAAAATTAATATAAAAGAACTTTTGACACGTACTTTGACGTACAGTATCGCCTAAAACCAATGGTAAGATGGATCAAAAATACCTGAATACAGCAGAATTTTTCAAAATAAGAGATAGTTCCCAGACAGGCAGTAGAATGTTCCACCTACAGTTCAACAAAAAATATCAGGTTAAGAAAACCCCCAGAAAATTCTCACACTACTTCTTCAGCAGTATGACTGGGGAGAGCTGCTAGTGTTATTACATCAATTAACACTAGAATTATGACACTCATATTCACTTAAATTAAGATTGTGTGAAATATGGTAAGAAGAGAAAGTGGCGTACTTTCATCTTTAAATGCTTTTTGACATTTCAACATTAGGTCTTTCAAAGCGCCATACACCTGTGGTAAGTCTTCGTTAAAGTGGATAATTCTTAAATTATGAGAAGCAGCCAATCTAGCGTGGTCCAAGAGAGTGACTTGCTGTTCAGCGTGTTTCTGAGATACCTTGCTAGCAATTACACTGGCAGCTGCCATAAAGGTTTCTAAAATATTACTGCTAGAGGTAGAGTCAGGAATATGACAGCAGGCAAATGCACAAAAGGAGAATTGAGGCATTAAATGTTAAAATAAACACCAAACATTATCATTGCCTCCCCCACCTGCCAAAACATGCAGTGCAGTTGATGAAGTTAAATTACTGTGCCTGGGAGAATGTGTGTGTGTGTGTGTGTGTGTCTAGTCTAGTCTAGTCTTGTTTTTATGTATAGCCCCTTATCATAAGCATGTCTCAAAGGGCTTTACATAGCATCATATACAGTATCATACTACATCATATATATATATATATATATCTACACACACCATATAGGTTACATACTTCATATACATACTACACATAATTTTACTAGATTATATACATTATATACGATACTGCACAAACACAGCTTGTCTGTGGACTATGGGAGGAGACCGGAGCACCCGGAGGAAACCCACGCAAACACGGGGAGAACATGCAAACTCCACACAGAAAGGACCTTCTTGCTGTGAGGCAACAGTACTAACCATTGAGCCACCGTTCTGCACAAGAACAGACAGAGAGGTGGATAGTCTATTCTTAATGCACATACATTGGCAGCGCTGTGCATTTTCATCTCAGGCTGGAGTAGGATTTTGGGCTTTGAAATTTGACTTGGCAGCTGCGCTTTGTTTGGTTCTGCTGTGAACATTATGGGCACAGACCAAGCTTAGGCTTCAACTTCAGTTCCGCACAGATCTCCAAAACACGGTGCTGAGAGGTTCATGGACTGTCCTGAGGGGCCCTCTGACAGTAGGTGGAGGAGGGGGGGGGGGGGGGGTGATAGCAGGCTGGAGTGACACCAGGGGCTGATAGCAGGAAAACCACTGACTCTCTACCTCTCTCACACACAAACGTACACACACACATACACACACATATGGTGCTGAAAGGAGGACAAAGCCTGAGGGTCTCAGTGGGGAATCCACTATTGGAAAGATGGATTTCTGAGTGGAGGCACCTCTCTCTCTCCCTCCCTCCCTCCCTCTCTCTCTCTCTCTCTCTCTCTCTCTCTCTCTTTTCCCCTCCCTTATCTCCTCCTCTTTCTTCATCCCTCTCTCAGAGCGCTGCAGGGTGAAAACTTGACCTGCTGCAATCAGGAAGAAATGTCAAATACACACACACACACACACACACACACACACACACACACACACACACACTCTTCTTGCACAAAGTGGATACTCACATGTTCTTTTTGCCAACCTTTCTACCTAGGGTACAACTGTATCCAGTTAATGGCCGTCATGGAGCATGCCTACTATGCCAGTTTTGGCTACCAAGTCACCAACTTTTTTGCTGCATCCAGGTAAAAGACAAGTAATCTAAGGAAATATATGCCTTACTACTATTTCATTTGTATGCACTATATCCACTAATATAGATTTTCTGTGTTTTTATTTTGACTGAGACCGAGGGGTGCGGTGAGAAAATGAAGGGTAGGGTACTTGGAGAGAGAAAGTGAGCAAGAGAGAGACAGAGTTAGGCACACACAGAAAAAGGAAAGAAAACAGGGTCATGTGGAAACTGACCACCAGTTGACCTGTATTTGAACACGTCCTAAGCAGACCTGGCACAAACACAAACACACACCCACACACACCTCTGTGAGACAACCCTAATTATAGCCTTATTGGTATAACAACAACACCAGCAGCTCTCTAATTGCCAATTAACTCAGGGTCACTGCTGTTATCTCTCAATCTCGCCGGCCTCCCTCCTATGGCCCCGACTCTTCCACTAGGAAAAGAGGGAGCTTTATTCCTCCCCTTCCCCATTCCCCCCATGTGTGTAGACCGAAAGCAAAGTGGTGTTTAATTTGTTGTAGTTCTGTTGAAAAGCTGTGCTATAGCAAGGGACATGACAATAAGTAAATGGTTATCGTTTTGCGTTTTACTACAGAATTGTCTGAGCTCCTGCTGCCTCGGCTGGTCTATATTCTGCTCGACTGCTACTAAATCACCTTAACCCTCTCCCAACAACAAACACACATAACCACATATAACATACACATACACACAGTGAGCCACTAAATCACACAAAGCAAATGTGACAGGATAGCTAATCTGACTGTAAACACATTTGCAGTTAATCCTGAAATAGAAAAGGCCCTAGAAAATACATAATAGTTATGGATAGAAAAAAACAAATTCATGTCTAGAGAGACAGAGAGTTTGAGTTGAGAGGATGGACCCGCTGTTTAATCCAAAATAACACAAACTCACATACAGACTCACAAATACACACACACATGCATATTTAAGGGTCTGCATGCCTGTTTGACAAGATATAGAAATGCACCTTACATAGATACGTGCATACACACACAAACCAGCAGTAGTAAGATATGAGCGATGTTCCCACGTGTGTCTGCGTGCACGTGTGCGCATATGTGTGAACGTGCACGTGCCTGTGTGTGTGGGTGGCCTTTTACCATACATTAATTGAAAGCAAGGGGGGCAGGTGAGGACAGCGAGGAAAGAAAAGGAGTGAGGAGGAGGAGAAGAAGAAGAAAAGAAAATAATGAGTTGAGTCTAGGCCATCATATGAGAGTAAAAAATGTCTTAAGGACTAAGCCTAATAAGGAACATAATGGTGAAACAGGCAAACTGCTCAGGGAAGTTTTTTTTTTTCTTTTAAGTTGGCTGCTTAGTATTTCAGAGGGGTCCTTTAAACATCTCCCTGAGAAAAGGAGGAATAGAGGGCAGGGTGGAGGGAGGGATGGGGAGAAGGGGGACCGAGCGAGAAAACCAGGGAGGGTGGAGGATTGGAGCGGACAGGAAAAAGGAGGTATTAGGGCAGTTATATTATGAAATGGCTTGCAGGGTCTTAGCAGTGAGAGGTAATGAGTAAATAGCTCTGTCTATATTAATTTTTCTCTCCCTGTTACTTTTTAAATGCATAAGCACATGGTCTTTTCCTTTGATCAGTGCCACTTGCCAGAAATAGGAAAGGTTAAAAGGATCAGTGGTTTTATAGCTACCCTCTCCATTCCATTACATAAGCTCCGTTTATTACTATCCTGGCTGGCTATCATAGCAAATATGATAGCTGTGATGATAAGGTTTATAAAACCTATATACAGTGTCAAAGTAATGTTCCCGGATCATTGAAATGGTCCCAGTTAGACTCCATGATTTGCCTCCCTGACCTCCAGTTCAAACCTATAGGGCTAGTAATACAATCAAAACACAGCAGGTCATGTGTTTTGCTTTTGTTTAACCAATGCAGTCACATTGAGATGAAAGTCACTTTTTCGGGAAATAGGCCTTCTAATGAAGTCGCGCCAGATTTATGCCAGCCGCACCATTAGAAGGCTGTGAAAAGACAATTGTACAGCATCACACTTGTGAGTTTTCTCACTCTACAGTATTGCTCAACCCACTCAGACTACAAGAGTTTAAATCAAATTGGTTTGATATCCTTGGAAACCCAGTTTGACTGTGTCACTTTCAAACTAAACAAAGATACACACTGAACAGGTGCCGACCATATCTCATTACTATGAAGCCATTAAAACAAGTCTGACTGCACTATAATAGTTTTTTGTCATATTTTGCATCAAACAATGGTTAGACTCCTCTCGAAAGGGTAGTATGAACAGGACTTACAGACCTGCAGCCTGCTGCACCAGTTAAACTTGGTGACACTGGGTTTTTCGGGAATCTAACCTGTGACATTTTGAGAACAGGACACTCCTTCTAGCCACCAGGCCCTAACCTTAATCCAATACATGTGTTTATATCCCACTCATTAAAATAATGGCAGGTAACAGGTGACAAACTGTAAGATGACAAGCTCATATGGAGGGTTGCTCATTTTCAGAATGTTTTTTATTTTTTATTTTTTTAGTTCTAACTGGATAAATTCTTATGTTTTTTTCTTTTCTTTTTTTTTCTTCAAACATCTCCAACAACACCCTAGCTTCCCTCCTGGGGAATGTGTTATATCGCATTGCTTTGTAATTTTGTAAAGAGTTCCATAATATTTACATGATGTGGACAAGAATGTCTGGGTTATGAGTTCTGTGTTTACTTGTGGATTTATGCTTTCATGGGTAATATACAGATCTTCCCTCAAGACATGGCTTTCACAGGAAATGAGATCGTATAACCGCATAACTTCTCTCTGTCTTTACTCTTCTGTCTTTTCTTTATTCTCAAGTGGTGTCAGTACCAATAATAGCCTGTCCAGAATAGATGAAAAAAGAAATGCAGCTGCAGTCCCTGTAGATGAGTAACTTAAAGGAGAATACCACTCCATTGTAGATCTTATATACATTGAGCTCCATAACTATTTGACACATTGAGACACATTGTTTGATGTTTTATAGCCCTGCACTCTTTTTACTTTATATAATAAGTGATATGAAATACACTTAAGTTTGTGTGACATGTGACTTGGTAGCAGTTTGACCTTTGTGTGTCCAGTATTTATTAATTTTACTTCAACAGTGTGAAGTACTAAACACTACATCAAACTTCGATCAAGCAGATCATTGCTAAGCCAGAAGTTGATGAAAGAGCTTATTTGCCAAAATGTCAGTGTATTTTTCTATTAAAACCATATTAAAAAGTGTATTATACAATTAAGTAGTAGTAGTATTTTTCATATGGAGTCAGAAAGCTTCAAACCATCATACTCCTGTTAAAGAGTTTTAAAGATAAGCATGCAATACTTTATTGATATGGAACCCAGGTTATCCAGCTGAAGGGTGTTTTCCGTTACCACTAGGAAACCCAAATAAGCATGAGTGACTAGCAGTGACCAGCTCTTTGGGACACTTGGTAGATGCGTGTAGATGCGCTAACTAAATACTTACGGGGCTCACTGTATGTCATTCCTTCCACTGAAGACATTCCAGTAAGTATCTGTGAACATGAACGGCTCCCTCACAAAGCCAGTAAGGGGCCAAAAGCAGAAGACTCTAATCTGCAATGTCATATCAAAGCGCAGCCTTGAAGCAGCTCCATTGAAAATGAATGAAGCACTGACTTTGTGGACATACAGTACGCTTGTCTAAACTTTTGCCGAATGAGGAATGAGCTTTCGGTCTTTCGGTCTCTCCCTTTCTGTCTCTCTAGTTCTCTCTCTCTCTGTCTCTCTCTCTCTCTCTCTCTCTCTCTCTCTCTCTCTCTCTCTCTCTCTCTCTCTCTCTCCCTCTCTCTCTCTCTCTGTCTGTCTCTCTCTCTTTCTATTTCTGTCTTACTTTCTCACACTCCCTCCTGACTTTGACTGATTTAATTTCTAATTGATTTCAACTCTAAATCTGTCTGCGTGTGAGTCAGCGCTGTCAGCGTTGTCTCACTGTTTCAGTTTGAACGATTGAAACTTTGAATAACTTTGAATCCCATATGCAGCCGCCCCCTACACACATACACACATTCACACACGCTGACACCCACTTATTTCCTCTCTCTCTCTCTTAATTCAGTCGTTTTGGTACCCCGGAAGATCTGAAGAGGCTGATTGATACTGCCCACTCTCTGGGGATCACTGTGCTGTTGGACGTGATCCACAGTCACGCCTCCAGTAACACTGCTGACGGACTAAATCAATTAGATGGCACAGATACCTGCTTCTTCCATGCTGGATCCAGAGGGGAGCACGCTCAGTGGGGCTCCCGTCTCTTCAACTACAACAGGTGACACCCACACACACACACACATGCACACACACACACACACACGCAGAAGCAGCAGTCCCATAAGCCCGGACATGTCTGATCTGAATAACAACAGCTCTAGAGAGATGGTTCCCATGGTTAAGTATTCTGGGTCCCACTGCTCCACATTTGATCGCCACCCTCCGGCCTGATATGAAAGCTAAACATTGGAATTGTTTATGAACAGACTTCTAACAAGCTCCAAACCACAAAGCAAACTGAACACCAAATACCCCCAGTAGCCCCCAGCCTGGCTTAATATGCAGATGCAATGGTCACTCATTTAGATATGCAAATCCTGGTCCGAACCGAACGTGGCCCCTGCAACCCACACATCACAACAATAGCCGTGGATAATGGAGACGTGTTCAAAGCGCTGTCGATATTTGTTCATACATTTAATTTGCGATTCCGGTTTTGATTTATTAATTGCTGTTTTCTGTGTGCGTGGAGGCTTTGTTATTGTTGTTGTCCTTTGGCTGTTTGTCTGGACCAATTATGGCTGATCCTTCCGGGAGCAGACTGGACTCTTCAGATGTCTGCTTATAATCTATTGATTCCTTTCATCTCGGGCTGCTGTTGCTGGTGTGTGTGTGTGTGTGTGTGCATGTATGTGTGTTTATCAAAGACAGATGGGGGGAGGGGTCGTGTCTATGTGTTGGAAATGAGTCGATCTCATTTACACAAGTCTCCTCAGCCGACAGTGGAGAGAGAGTCTGTAGCGCTTTCAATTATTGTCTGTCTTTCTTTCCTCTCTCTTTCTCTCTGTCTGAGTCTGTTTCTCACATATGCACATACACCCTGCTTCACACTCTGCCATTATCATTCTCCCTCTCATTTGTCTCACACTCTTCCCATCTTCCTTTGCCTCCCATCTTTGTGTTATATATCCCTCTCGCCCTCTCCCAGTCTGTCGATCTTTTGCCGTCTACTCATTCACTCTCAATTTCTGTCTTTGACTGTTTTCTATTATTCTGTCTATTTTTATTTCACTATCATTCACTCAGTATCCCTTTTAATCTCTCCCTCAATCACTCCTTTTCTCCATGTGCTTCCTCTCTCTCCATCACCATCTCTTCTTGTTTCTTTCCTTGTCTTTCAAATAGTCTTAATTTAAAATTACACTTGCCAAAATAGCAGGATGTAAAGGGGGGCAATGGATATCAATAAGGAAATTGGGCAATAATGGTCGATTATTAACTTAAAGTACAACAGTTTTAGATATACCTTATGTTATTCCCATGGGGATAAGACAGTCCAGTAAGTAGTTGAGCATATGAACTGCTGTCTCACAAAAACAAAGAACTGCAGAAGTAAGGATTGAATCTTATAGCATAGAGCAGCTCCATTGGAAATTAATACAGAACAGACTTCAATGATTTATACTGTAGAGTTTGTCTGAACTTTGTTTTTGAATGATCTTCATATTCCGAATCTCATGAAACCCTCAATACTATTTTTGATAGCAACTCTGCTGACACGTCAACAAGGGGGGAGGCTGTTGGTGGATAAAGGGCAGGGATTTGTCAAAATTTATGTTTGTGTTTTGCCCAATTTTCATTATAATGTTTTTCTTTTAAATCATCCTCTTTTCAAATGAGGCAGCTGGTCGATCACAAACCTCAGGTTGTCCATCCCTGAGGTACAGTAATGACACAACTTGTTAAAGTAATAATCAACAACATTTTCATACAGATAAATGTCAGTTTTGCATAATGATGCAACACAATTGTGATTCCACCTATACCTGCAGTAAAAGCTTTTAGATTTGCTGTTCTGAACACTGTTCTGATTTCCTCAAATGCTGCAGAACACAGGAAGTCAAAAATGCACTATAATAGGGATAAAACACACGCACACACAGACACACACACACACACACACACAGACACACACACACACACACACAGACACTAGACTAATGGCACTAGAACTGAAAAGTCAAAATGTTTTATGTTATTTCTGGTGTTAAACAAGGCGGTTACAGTGTTGCAGTTTGTGGCTATGTCTGATTAGAGGGGATAATGACAGCTATGGTAATCAGCCATCACATATGCATACACAGACACACACACACCCACACACACACACACACACACACATACACTCACACACAAATGAGCAGATGTACAATCTGCATTCTCTCTCTCTCTCCTCCCCACCTTCTCTATCTCCATATCTGTGTCTCGGTCTGTGTCTGTCTCCTGTGTTTCCGTCGGTATGAGCAGGTCTGATGTGAGTGGATAGATTTTGCTCCTACAGTAAATAGATGATATGACTTGAAGAGATAAGCTCTCAGAGTGGAGGATCAAACGCTGTCTGGTCTCTTTACCATGATCATGATCCCATCACCTCACATTCATTATACAATTTAGAACAGCCATTTCAATCAATCACAACCCATTGTAGCATCACTGTGGCAACCTTGAGGCTTTCAGAGTCTTGGGGCTTTCTAAATAACTGCCTTAGAGAGTGAATAGAGCCTCAATGATTCTGTCTGTCAAACATTTCGCCTCTGCGCTCTCACTCTTCTCCTCTGAGCGCTCAGTCTGGCTCTTCAGACAAAGGGGTTTTGAGCAGTAATTAACGATGAGCTGTGTGTGTCTGTGTGTGTACATGTACATTTGTGTATGTGCACATATGTGTGTGTGTGTGTGTGTGTGTGTATGTGTGTGTGTGCCCTATTATAGTGCATTTTTGACTGCTTTTCTGCTTCAGAGTCGCGACACCTTTATGTCCAGCTAATGCAGGTAATTGGGGTTCCTTTCACAATCCATGTCCATTAATACTACCGTGACAACCAGAGGAGGAAACAGAACATAATAAATTTGAAGTTTGTTTGTTTGTTTCTTTTGCTTTTGTCTCAACTTCAACTTTCTGACTTCCAGTTCAATTAAATTGTGTCCTTGTTTTTTTTTTTTCAAAAAGTTGTAAATTGCAAAGGAGCTGCCTGCTTAGATTTAGTCTTTCTAAAGTTTCAAGTTTAGATAAGGTGTTGTTGTTATTGTTAGACACAGAGCTGCATTAGCAGTAATTGCATTGTTTCACAGAGCTGCCTTAAAAGCAACTGTTTTGTTTCATAATGTTTTAAAGGCAAGCAGAAAGAGAGAGCGAATCAAACACCTTGGGGCAAGGCTTGCTTGTTCAGCAACAACAGCAAAAGGCATTGTGGCAAAGCAAAGCACCATTTCTAGACTGCAATTAGGGAGACTTTAATCACTTCTGACTGCTCACACCAATGAGTGTGTGTGTGTGTGTGTGTGTGTGTATGTGAGTATGTGTGTGTGCTACTTTTCCCACCTGCAATGACAGAGTCGTGTTATGAACAGCAGCATACAACCTCTGTCTTCCTCCTTCTCTTTTTCTTCATCCTGTGTGTGCATCGGTGCATATATACATGCGTGTGTGTGTGTGTGCGTGCCTGTGTGTACTTGTGCTCCCCTGGGCTTTAGGATGCATGGCATTGGGTTGGTAGGATTTTAATTGGAACTTTCTAATGAGGAGGTCATCTCACCCCAGAGAGAGAGAGAGAGAGAGAGAGAGAGAGAGAGAGAGAGACAGAGAGACAGAGACAGAGACAGAGAGAGAACCGTGGTATGATCCACATTTCCACAGACCCCAGGCTATCATTACAGGCCTAGTGACAGCATTGCCCTCAGTAAATGGATCTATGAAGTGGTTACAGTAGTTTTCGTCTGTTAGCAAAGCCTACATTATCACATACATAATCCACAATGACCAAAAATCATGAATCAGGCAGTATGACTTCTCTTTCTCTCTGGAACTTTCCTCCAACTTCTCCAGTGCTTCATCAAATGACAAACAAAACTTTGCTCCTGAGGTGTAGGAGGTGGAAGAAGAGCGTTATGAAAAAAAAAAAAAAAAAAAAAAAAACGGTTGGCAGAGGTGAGCAGTGGAAGAGGAAGTGGAACTGTTCTCTAAGAGAAAGTTGTGTTGTTTTATGGCTCTAGAAGAACAGAGTTTATAAAAATGTCAGCAATTCACTTTCTGAAAAGATTACTTTCTTTTTATTCTCTCTGGGGTTTAAAGCATACTGATGCCCTGAATTGCACATACTGAAAAAAAAAAAAACTTAACCAACTGAAAATCAGTCTAGATTGCTGCAGAATAGAAAGACATGAATTTTTAGTGATATTGTATTGATCCCTCAAGGAGAGATGTGTCCTTTGGCTTTCCCCCTATCTACAGGGAGGTTAAAGCTCAGGGTCAGGACCTGGGAGGGATTCAGGACACTTCAGGAAGGCAGAGGCTTGCTGTTGGGGTAATTGAACCCAGGCTCTCTTGTTGAAGGGCAACTCCCTAATAACTGTACCACTCTGCTGTGCTTGGTCAAATGAAATATTTTTAGAGGAGAAGTTACAGTATAGTATGAGCTGGTGAGCTGGGGACGCAGTTAGTTTGTTGTGCAGCGTGTTGTGCTTGGATTTGTCCCCATGAACTGAAATCCCATTACTTTGACTTCCTGGAAAACAGAGTATCTTTCATGGTGACCTCATGCTGCACTAGTAGGCGTAAATATACATTTCTAACAAATAAAAGCATAAGATTTGTAAACAGTCCTGCCCCTCCGCACCCCTCCCATCAAATATAACTGCCTTTCTCTCCCTGATTCAGTCCATTGGTTTAGACTTTAGACTTTTGAATGATCCCTCACTGCATTATGTCCCGCCCCAACATCCTGTTTCAACAGAAAATACATCAAATCAAGGAAGTAAAGATGCAATTTCATGGGGTCTTTAAGAGACGCCACACACTGGAACGTGGAAGAGAGTAAGCTTATGTTAATTGTCTTTCATATCAAATGCACGGGGTCTGTTGGCTTAAAGAATGTTCTATTTGTGACATTAGATGTAAAAGAAAATGATCCCCATGTTGGGTGAACATAAGTGAGTAAGATAATATCAGAATCCTGGTAATATTGATAGTGCCTCTGCTATTTGCTCTCAAAGTGAATTTTGACCAATTGAGCCAAACTGTGGCGCAGCAGGGCTTCGCTCTGAGTCGTCAGTCAGCTGGGTGCCGATTGCTACTGGCTTGCTGGTTTGCTTGGTAGGGGGGCTAAGTGCGTTAGTCTTCCTGATTCCCTTTTTTTCTTTACAAGACAGTTACACAGTGCAGGATAGATACACTACGTTCAGTACACCAGTGTGGAGGCGTTGCCATAGTCACAGATGAGGTAAAATACAAGTGGAATGACATAGCTAGTTATCCTAAATCGCTTATATCGGCATTGATGTGCAGATTAGCAGTTCAGTTCAGTTGGCACAAACAGGTGGAAGGGTGAAGGGAGGGGGTGTTGGGGAACAGGAAACCCCGGATTCAGCTGTGGTGACGCGTACCAGCCCCGATCCCCACCCACAAATCTTGTTCTACGGCTACAGAGCCGGGAGGCACGGTAGGGAGTCATCCCCTCCCCCAGAGCCATGCTCCACAGACTGGGCCACATGGTAGTTTTATATTTTCGTCTTCCTGCTTTCCTTATACACTCACCGGCCACTTCATTAGGTTCAATTAGGTTCATTAGGTTTGAACAGGTTCAACCTGTTCAACTGCTCGTTAACACAAATATCTAATCAGCCAATCACGTGGCAGCAACTCAATGCATTTAGGCATGTAGACATGGTCAAGACGATCTGCTGAAGTTCAAACCAAGCATCAGAATGGGGAACAAAGGTGATTTAAGTGACTTTGAACGTGGCATGGTTGCTTTGAGTATTTCAGAAACTGCTGATCTACTGGGATTTTCACGCACAACCATCTCTAGGGTTTACAGAGAATGGTCCGAAAAAGAGAAAATATCCAGTGAGTGGCAGTTCTCTGGGCAAAAATGCCTTGTTGATGGCAGAGGTCAGAGGAGAATGGCCAGACTGGTTCGAGCTGATAGAAAGGCAACAGTAACTCAAATAACCACTCGTTACAACCGAGGTCTGCAGAAGAGCATCTCTGAACGCACAACACGTCGAACCTTGAAGCAGATGGGCTGCAGCAGCAGAAGACCACACCGGGTGTCACTCCTGTCTGTCAGCTAAGAACAGGAAACTGAGTCTACAATTTGCACGGGCTCACCAAAATTGGACAATAGAAGATTGGAAAAACGTTGCCTGCTCTGATGAATCTCGATTTCTGCTGCGACATTCAGATGGTAGGGTCAGAATTTGGCGTAAACAACATGAAAGCATGGATCCATCCTGCCTTGTATCAACGGTTCATGCTGGTGGTGTTGGTGTAATGGTGTGGGGGATATTTTCTTGGCACACTTTGGGCCCCTTAGTACCAATTGAGCATTGATTAAACGCCACAGCCTACCTGAGTATTGTTGCTGACCATGTCCATCCCTTTATGACCACAGTGTACCCATCTTCTAATGGCTACTTCCAGCAGGATAACGCGCCATGTCACAAAGCTCAAATCATCTCAAACTGGTTTCTTGAACATGACAATGAGTTCACTGTACTCAAATGGCCTCCACAGTCACCAGATCTCAATCCAATAGAGCACCTTTGGGATGTGGTGGAACGGGAGATTTGCATCATGGATGTGCAGCCGACCAATCTGCAGCAACTGCGTGATGCTATCATGTCAATATGGACCAAAATCTCTGAGGAATGTTTCCAGCTTGATGAATCTATGCCACGAAGAATTAACCGCATTATATACTCCTCCTCCAACCAAACCCATAATCCCCTGTGATCCCCAACACCGTATAGGGAAGTCTCTGTGGAGATAACATCCATCATATTCACTCATTATATTCATTCATCATATATTCATCATACATATCATTTCTTTACTATTTCCTCTCCATTATTTATGTGTATTTGAGCATAGACACATTCTTGTGAACACAACTCAAGGAACAATACATGACATAAGCTTCTTACTTAAACCACAGATTCCCCTATAGAATAGACGATCGGATTAGATTCTGGAGCACCTTGCTGCATAAATTTACATATTAATAAAGAAAAACGGATTTTCCTCCTCCTCTTTAATGCTGTAAGACACGCAGTTCATATTAATACCACCAGCGCCAACACCAAGTATGTTGACGGAAATATTTGCTAAGTAATGCATTAATTATCTTAATGAATTACTATTCACTCATTAGGACAACTGGTTTATATATTGTGGTGATTATGGCGGAACACTAGGCAGCTCAAGAGTCATTTGTTTCTCACATTCCTCCGCTCTTTGTAGTCCTCCCTTCCCTCCCGTCTCTCCCGTCTCCTTCACTCCTTCCGAGGCTTTCTCCTCTTGTCTTTGATAGTCCTTCCTCTCTGTGATTCTGGTCCTCCCTCCATCCCTCCTCCGTCTTATTACAGCTTGGGTTGAGAACTCTGCTGTGGGATAACTTCATTACAAAGCAACCGGGGAAATAGAGAGAGGTAGACAGGGAGGAAGAGGAAGAAAGAGAGATGGAAGAGCTAAGTGGCAGTCTGGTTATAGAGCTGTCTTTCTTTTATGCCTTCATCTCATCCCTCTGCTCTTGTCCTTCACTAATAGAGAGATACTCTGGCATTAAATAAAGAGACACTCACCTCCTCCTGGGTACTACAATGGTAGAAATCTCAGTGCGCTCCTTTCATATAAAGGAACTAGCAGAAATAGGGATGTGAAGTTTTAAACTAAAGTTTTTATTATTATTATTATACTTTATATATGTGCATTTGAGAGAGAGAGAGAGACAGAGAGGAAGAGAGAGAGAGATTTGGGAAGGAGAGTGAGGAAGTAAGGAAGGGGAAAGCAGAAAGCTGGATCTTGAAAAAAGGCATATTTTCCCAAATGCTGAGACGTTGTGAGTGTCTGCCATGTGTGCATGTACGCATGTTTGCGTTTGATATTTCACTTAACCAACATTTGTGTATTTCTGCAATGATGAGATTCAGCCTTGGCTCCCTCAAGGAAAACATGATGCAACCAAAGATCAAATGTTTGTGCTTACTCTATAAAGTTTTTATGTTTTTTTGTTTATGAGCTGTCTACACACCAGTTACAGCATAGAGATGCCAGCTTGTAGTTCTCAAAGTTTAGTTTTCAGCACGTTTGTTTGTCCTTCCTGTGTCCGTCTGTCTCTGTCTTTATGCCCACCCCCCCACCCCTCCACCCTCCCGAGGCGTTGCGTTATTAATGAAAGATAATAGGGTAGAAGAGGAGATGTGTAAAGCTCAGCCCATTAGGCTCTGAAGCAGTCATCCCAGCATCATTTAACTGACTTTAATTGAATCCCAACAGGCAGAAGCAACTCTATGAAGTCAGCCTTTGGTCTGCGTATATGTGTGTGTGTGTGTGTGTGTGTGTGTGTGTGTGTGTGTGTGTGTGTGTCTGTGTGTGTGTGCGCGCGCGCGCACGTGTGTGTGTGCGCGCGCGCACGTGTGTGTGTGTGTGTGCGTGTGCGTGTGCGTGTGCGTGTGTGCGTCTGACAGAGTGAGAGAGAGAGAGCATGCATGTGTCTGTGGGTGCATGCATGTGTGTGTTTATCCTGTAGCTGCAGTGCCATATATATCCCTCTCTGGTTAAGAGTTATTTCTCTCACAAAAACAGGTCCGTAAACAAGAGGAACTCGAAGACAACTTGTTCCAAGGCAGCATGACTATCATCTCCCTCACTTACGTGCACAGTAGTGTTTTGGAGTTGTAGGGGTTATGGTTAAGTCAAGAGTGACAGGGATAGAAGCAAAGGTAGCTGAAGAGAATATAAGGCTTAGATGACCGGACTTACAATGTTAAAGGCAGGGCGTATTTTACCAGCATTAATATTCTTGTTTGATTGCTTTCTTCCTGTGTCATTTCAGAATTACTATTACTGACTTTTGCTGGATTGAGGCAAATTGTGTAACACTTGGGAGTTATTAATTGTGATCAGGCCTTGCATGAATAGGCAAAATGAGGCTATGAATAGCGGTGCACGACTCGCAAATTTCGAGTCTGACTCTGATTCTAATTGTGGCAGTCGCTGGAATTGATTAAAGATATATTAAACCATAGGAAGCTATATTTGACACTGCTGTGTGTGCGGCACCCGAAAGGCTAAACCATGGTAACTCTTTTGTGTGGGAAAGCCTATTTTTAATCCTCTTATACTTGTGCAACCAAGGTGCTATGGTTCTGCACCATGGACAGCGCTGTTATAAACAGAATTGCCATCTGCCTGTCATGTGCAGATAATCTGATGGTTGTGTAGCCTAATTTAGGTTTATGCTATTCTATTCAGGTTTTATTTGCACCAGGGAAATTATCAGTAGGTCTAGACAGGCCATAGGCTACACTCTCTCTCTCTCTGTCTCTCTCTGTCTCTCTCTCTCTCTCTCTCTCTCTCTCTCTCAGGCAAACTTTATTCAAACACATCCTTGGTCTGCATTACGATGTAATATATTTGCCAAAAAAATAAATAAAAAGGCTACGATCAGGGTTTGTGTCATATTCCCAAATTGTTTTGACTTTCAGACTGCCTAAGAAAAAATTGAATTGTGACATTGAGTTTGTTTTCCAAAAGGCATGTGGAGACTGTATGAGCATTCTTGAATTTGCTTGCCAGTTGGAAGAGTCAGGCTGATTGCTTGGAGCTCAGCGAGCTGCAGATATATCCTGACAGTTTTTTTAATGGGAGATTTAGATCAAATTAAAACCCCAGGTACTTTCTTTAGAGTTTTGGGGAGTAAATGAGCTTTTAATGAACATATTGGACATTTGTGTTATTGATCTTACTCTGTGTATTTGATGTCACTTACTTGTTTTGCACTGGTGTGTGTTTTGACGGTGTGAAGTGTCTCCATTTAAGATCAGACCTCAGATTTGTTTCATAAGTTAGATTTTGGTCAAACTTTCAGTGCACTTTGTATCTGCCCTCCCATGCTCTCCGTCTGCCTGTGATATGATCTCCTGTGTGCAGTGGGTTTTTCCAATTTAATTGTGCCTGCTCTCACGAAGGGGAGATGTGGATAGAATTAATGCCCGGGGTATTTTCTTTACAGTCTTGAGGAGTGAATGAGTCTAGAGTGGGTGGATTAGATGCTTTTGTTTTTGAGCCGACATAAATTGTTTAATGTCTCCCTGCAGCTTGGATATGGCTAGGCCATTTTGGACTGTTGTGAGCCCCCATTTTCAATATAGGCTTTATAAGAAGGCCTCAGATATCCTTCATATGTCATTTTTGCATAGTGTTAGAGTTGGAATAATGAGGCAAATATATAAATTAATATACAAATTAAAGAGATTTGGACTGCTTCATGCATCTGTTTTAGGCGATGGAAAGCCTACTCCATGCCAGTGCTGAGTCATTCGAATGACTTACAGGTGGAGCGTCAATGTATCTCATCCGAACAACTTAGTAACTCGTCCAAACGACCTATCCCGTCATCTGCAAATATGGCTGCAAATCTATTTGGCTGCAAATCTATTTTTTTTACGTTGCCTTTCGAGGCTTCCATATAAAACTCACAAACCCCATAGAAAAAAGTACTCAAGTGCTTATTAGCAGCTCTGACTTTGCAGTAATCATGTAGACTTTGGGATCTGTATCCCAAAAGACACTGTGTAAAACTCCTCCATTGCTCATTCAGTCATCAACTATATATACTCAACATTAATGTAATGTTTCGCATCTCCCTAAAATGGTTATTAATGGCATTTACACTAAATAAGGCAAACAGTCCAACAGTGTGCAATTGTGCATACTGCCAGTGGAATAGCAACAAAGAATACCAGGAATACCAGGTAAATATCCACTGCCTATAATATAACAATAATATAGTATTTACAGCACCCTTGGAAGGTGGTAGGGATTCAGTGTCTTGCTCAAGGGCACTTCATCAGGGCAGATGCTTGCTGACAAAGTGGTTATGTATGTTATGTATTCTCCCTCTGTGTCTCCCTGTCTGTGTTTTAGCTGGGAGGTGTTGCGCTTCCTCCTGTCAAACCTGCGCTGGTGGATGGAGGAGTATCGCTTTGATGGCTTCAGATTTGATGGGATCACCTCCATGCTCTATCACCATCATGGCATAGGTAATAAAGATACAGTTAGTTGTCTGGGTTTGTGTGTGTGTACGTGCGTGTGTGTGTGTGTGTGTGTGTGTGTGTGTGTGTGTGTGTGTGGGGGGGGGGGGGTTGGAGTTATATATCCAACCCAAGTAGACTGCACACTTATGGTAGTTTGGATTGATTAAATAGACACGTTGTGAATGTCAGGACACCAAGTTCAGAGCCAGATATCTGCAGAGATTGATTGAGTACAGATGACAGTGAGACGTGGAGTGAGAAAGAGAGAGAAAAGAGAACGACAGAGAATGGTGATGGACTTGCGTAAGAGACCTTGAGAGGAGTAATGAAAACACAGAAAATGTTCTTTATACATCTTGAGTATAAAGATTTGATTAAGCCAAGCCTTCTTTCCCAAGTTCACCTATTACTTGTGTTCTTTGTCTCACTCTGACTGCTGTCACACACTTACCAGTATTTTCTTTAGTAGCTTACGCTCCTATCCTTAAGACGTTTCATCTAGTCCACAAACCCATTTACCCAAGACAAGTCTGTATCTTTATCCACAGGCAATATTTAACAACTGTAATGTTCACACCAGAGTCAGTTCAAGTTGGAGTCAAGTGTGATTTTCCAGGTACGCAATTAAAGTGGAAAATAAGACAAAATATTGAAACTTAATAGAGAAAAAAAAAATAAGTGCGAAACCAGAAGGCAATCAGTAAAGCGCAAAAAGCCTCCGCCAACGCTGAACAATTCTCCTAGCAAAGAAGCTAGCAATGCTGTTTAGCAGCCCACCTGTAAGTCCCAGATGTCGGACATTCCCACCAGGACATGAATGTAGCATAATAGTTATGGATAAAAACCAATAATCGTATAATAAGGTAAATCCCAGATCCAGATCATTGCCAGAATCTAATCCACTGATCCTTGGGCCAAGGGATATCTGTCCAGCCAATTTAATTCCTCCCCCATCCATTTCTCTCAGTTTTGTTGTTGTTTAGTTGTATTTTACCTTCCTTTTCTCAGCCTCATGTTCCTGCACTCCAACCTCTGTGTCCAACGTTGTTTGTCTTTTCCGATCTGTCTCTCTTCTCATCATCGCTCTGTCTGTATCTGTTCTCTTTGTTCTGTCCAGGTGTGTCGTTTTCTGGCAGTTACAGTGACTACTTTGGGATGCACATCGATGAGGACGCCTTTGTCTATCTAATGATATCCAACCACATGCTTCACACCCTCTACCCCGGTTGCATCACCATCGCTGAGGTGACCAAACACGCGCACACACACACACACACACACACCTTTTCACAGTTTTCACCACTCTGCTGTTATTGAGGCAACCACTAATAGCAGATAAAAAATTGCATAAAATCTGACACATTCTGCAATAATAGTCATCTACTTCAGTGTAGGACAACCCAAATAGTTTCCTATCCAATTAGTCCAGTCTCTATAATTCAGTTCTAAATATAAGCCAAGTTGTCTCTTGGATCAAAAAGCATAGCAAGGCCTACGCCCTTTTAAACAGTTGCAGCCTAATTCTTGTGGCACTGTACAGGGAAGGCCTGATGATCAACGATCATCAGGGAAATGAGCACTACTGAGCTTTCTACTGTTCTACTGTTTTTGCTGTCTCTCTCCACTTTCTCTCCTGCTTCCTCACTCTAAGCTCTCTGAGAGTTCACTGAGCTGAGAGGAGGAGGAGAGAGAAGCAGGATAAGAGAGGCGTTAATCAAATACAGGTAATAATGGATAATTGAGACCCAGAGGTCTTGAAGCAGAGAAGGGATGTCCGCAAAGTCCCCCTGCTTTTCTGCTTTATCCCCAAAAGTTCTCACACTCAACCTAACACTCTCACCTCCAAAAGAACAAGGGCATGTTTTTTTTCCCTCCAACCTTTCAGGACGAAGAGCTAATCTCATCCATTATAGCTATTTTTTTCCTTTTATGGCGAGTTCCACGGCCATTTCTCTTCTCTCTTCTATTCTCCTCTCACATTTTTCCCACTTCCGATATATCTCTCCTTCCACATTATTAACATTATATAGAGATTCGCTCAGTTCAAAAGTAGAACAAAATGAAAATATATTGATAGAGAAGTGATTTCATTTTCTTTGTCTCCATCTTTGGCTTCATGTCCATCTCTTTCTCCATTTCTTCCATTTCTAGGATGTTTCTGGCATGCCAGGACTGTGTAAGCCCATCAGGGAGGGAGGAATGGGTTTTGACTACCGCCTGGCCATGGCTGTGCCTGACAAGTGGATCCAGGTGGGTGTGTGTGTGTGTGTGTGTGTGTGTCTGTGTGTGTGTGTGTGTGTGTGTGTGTGTGTGTGTGTGTGCTCGTGTATGTGTGTGTCTGTGAAAGAACAGTCAACACAAGAAGATAACTGCCTCCTTTCTGGAACCCACAGTTTAGTGGATCTATCAAAACCTTGAGCAGTAGAATGAATAAGGAACCACGGGAATGTAAAACATCTCTTATTCATCATCAGAAAATTATAACATTAATAATGATTTATTGTTATTATTAGTAGTGGTAGTAGTAGTAGAGGTGTTATTCCTGTGTATGTGTGTGTCCATTCCCCACCATTCATTGAATGTTGTTGTAGTGAAATTAGCAAAGGAAGAAGAAGAAGAAGCATGAGGCAGAGAATTACATTTTCTTTGTTTTCTCTTAAAAAAAACTTCTGTCCAGCATATCCTTTTAATGAGCGGCTATGAGTGTTGCTCTCCTTCCCATGGCCGTCTAGAGCCTGTTGAGAGGCGGTGGCACTTGAAAAACAGATAGGGCCATTAAGGTGCTTTCATGGTCTCCTCAACCATTATCTTTCTGATGCATATTCAGAGGCAGGTAGCGGCTACAGAATAGCTATGGCTGGGCTAATTCACTTAAGATAATTAACTGGAGTGGCTCTGTTGTGTGTCATTTCTGCTATCCCTCTTCCTCTCCATCCCTCCCTTTGCTGGCCAAACCCTCCAGAGGAACAATTAGGCTGGTGATCCATTGAGCAATACAGACGACATAACCACCCCCCCCCCCCACCCCACCCCCCTCCCCCCTCTGCTTCATTAGGAGAAATTGATGTTGTAGTTGCTTTTTAAATGTCTGAATGAAACTCTATGAGGTTACCATGGAGATAAAAGCTGTACCAGCAGCACATATAGCGTCTATATATGGTCTCTGATCATGAGAGCTGAGTGTGGTAGCATATACCATCGCTGTTTCACTCTTAGCTATGCAGCTGGCTGTATGTATGGCGTTGTTGTCCACTTTGTTATGTAGGCATGGTGCATAGTTTCTATTCTTTCACCCATCCATTCTCCTTCTTCCTCCTCTTTATCTGGGCTAATTCTGCCCCCTACTGGGTCTAGATGTTTTTTTATTTATTTATTTATTTACATTTTTTCCTTTTTTTTTTTTTTACAGCACAATAAGCAGCTGTTCAGTATAGCTTTCAATATGCAACCTTGTCTTTAACAAGAATTCATGTGCTCATCCATAGAGGTGGAGCTGCAGATTGTGCGCACATGATGTTAATAGTGTCCTTTCCTGTGTCAAGCGCAGTCAGGACGTAGCAGTTGTAGCCATCTGTCGGGACTTCACATGCGACGTGATTTCACAGGCTGCTTTTACGGCCTGAAATTATCCTAGCCTTCTCAGCCTGTCTTTATGAGACACACCAAGGACAACCAGCTAGTAAAGTGTAAAGTGTATGTGAATATATGCGTGTGTTTGTGAGGGGGAGATTGTGTGTGTGTATGTGAGAGAGAGAGAGAGAGAGAGAGAGAGAAAGAGAGAGAGAAAGAGAGAGGCCACCTTCTATTGGCCTGTAACAAAGGCTCCTGTTAAATCACCCAGCTGAATACTCATAAACACTGAAATGCATCATTTACAGAGGTGGGAGGGACACACTACCATTAATCCGTTCCAGCTACTTGAGTAGATTTTTCAAATATTTGTCCTCCTCTAAATAGCTGCGCTGGACTGTGGCAAGTGCTTACTCAAGTACATATTGAAATAAATTGTTTTACCATGAATATTTTTCGACAGCGAAATATTATGAATATTACGAATACGAATTCCATTCGTTTCAAAGTCCTTTCCAATCAGATTTTTCTTTTTTTCTGCACATTCTATTTGTCATCATTTTCTCCACTTATCTCTTCTCATGAGATCGAGATCTATCTTTCTTTTGGCACACAATTCTCCTTGCTGTGTTTCACAAGTCTAGCATAGTGATTTTTCATTGTTCATTAATTGTTTTACCTCAGGCCAAAAATATTAAGAATGAAAAACAGGGCACATGAAGTAACATACTACATTTAGTACTCTAAATTAGGGCTGGGCGATATGGTTGAAATCAATATCATGATAATCATAAGGAATTTTGTCAATATCAATATACATCACGACATGGTTCATGTATGTAAAATCATGTTAAATAATCAAATGAATGTTCATCTCATTGAACCGAATGGTAATGTTAGGTGTGATGTCAAACAAAACAGAAATATTCAAATAATATCCCTACCATACCTCGTTTTATGAGAGTTTTTAAGTAAAATTTGCTTGTCATCATCAATTTAGACAGCAGAAATGTGTGTCACGATATTAAAATATCTTCATATCATCACAATATGATTCCACTGAAAGACGATAAACGATATTATTGAATTATTGTCCAGCCCTACTCTAAATGCCTCAGTATACAAGAAGAAAAAGGAAGGAAGTGCTAAAAAGAAGAGAACTGTGGTTGGGTTTGGAGATCATCAGTGGGCTCTATCATCCATGTGTTGAAATCAGTTGCATTGGACACATTGGATATAGTTGGAATCCCAGTTCTGTGTATTCTGGCATTAGCTCTTTCATGGGATAGGATGTCTAGATTTTGACCCTCTGTGTTTTCACATATAGTGATCCTCCGTCCTTCACTACATGTTAAAACACACAGGATCACTTTATTTTCTTTTTTCTTTTTTTTTTAATGGAGAGTGGGCTCTCCTCTCAACTTTCGAATGTTGATTATTTATTGAGGCAGTGCAAAAGCAGTGAGAGACAGACTTACGGCCCTGCTCCACTACAGCCGTCAGCCATCGAATGAATGATTCCTTCACCAGCACTGAAAGATGCTCCACTGCTCGCGTTGCGTTCGTGTTGCGTTGCATCCGATGGCTTTGTCCTAGCTAAAAAATCACTGAGTGTCAATTCTCGATGGCTGAGGCATGCGTTCTCCCTCATTGAAATAAAGTTGAATTGATTGTTTTCTGGTGAATCCATTCAAAAGTCTCCGTGCTCAGTGGAGCAGGGAGAATGTCACGTTGGTGCAACGCTGATGGCGACGTGAAGCGACGCTGGTAGTGGAGCTCTAATGTAACGGACATGCAGGTGAGAAAGCTCTGGCACGACTCATTTCAGACATGTGACTCCAAAGGCAGGAACCACTTGACTGTCTCTGGGCACAAGGGTGCACTTTCAGCACACTTTCTCTTCTCTAAAATTAGAATGGATTGGAAGAAATTGGACAAAAAAAAAAACAACCAAAATGTGTGCCCTCTTCATTTTTACACAATAGTGATTCAAGGAGGATGATCTATTTTTCTTTTAAAACCCCAGGAGAATCAAGCTAGAATCCATAATGCCATCCATAATTGACAGAGGTATTCTGGAGCAGAGTACACCCTGTCTACACCCTAAAATCCCATTAAAAATTGAATTGAATTGAAGGGACCTGTCTGCTGATAGCTTCACTCTGATAGCAATGCCGCGTTCACATCATATCGGATTTACCATAAATACGAGCTGCCGACTGGGAAAAACTGTTCATGTCAGCCTCCTAGTGGTAATTACAGGTAGGACATGTGGGAATTTCTGTAGGCTCCGATATCTCCCACTTGGCATCACAAACTGCGGAAGCTTGTCAACACAGGTGGCAAACATGGCAACAAATCCATGTCAGCAATCCAAGGTAATAAAAATCAAAATTATCAGTTATATTCACACTAATACAATCAACAGTTAAATGCTTCCAAGTTGTAGCAACGAAGCGTCACCCCATTCTTCTGCTTATTCCTATATGATGTGAGCATAGCATATGGGACAAAGATTTCAGATTTCTATTGTGCAGCAGGGCCGGCCCAGATCAGGCCTGAGGCCAAAGTATTACCCAAAGTAACAGCTGGCCCCAATTGACTTTTTAATTGGGTTGAGTTAACTGTGGGGGAATGAGTTTTACACACCTGATTACATGTTTGATTACCTTGCACACCAAACAAATGAGAAAAGCACCAACCAAACTTTGGTGATATTTTTTTCTCTGCGACTGCCTCTATAATCTACTACAGGGACCGGCAACCATGTACCATGGAGGGACAAAAATATCCAGGTTTTCACTGATTAGCACCTTCAACAAGAGAGGGGGGGAACTAATCAGTGGAATCAGTGGGCATACTGTTGGGTGGGAATGAAAACCTGCATACTTTCGGCCCATCATGACACATGCCCATCCCTGAAACTACCATCCACAAAAAGATGTGACCACATGCAACATGAAAAATGTGCAGAAATGCAGAAAACCACATGGGGGTAAATCCTTTTTTACTGCATTGCATGTCTGGTAAATGTATGTTTATTTTAATTTATATGTTGCTACCTCACATGGGGACATCTTACTTGTTAATTATTACCTTTACAAAAATGCTTCCTGCTGTCTAACCGCAGCAGACGAGGACAGACTGATAGGAGCAGCTTCAGAAAGTGGTGGAAGGAAATGAAAGGTCTTTATCTTACTGTCACCTGACTGTCACAATCACACCTCACTCCTCAGTCAAGTCACACCTCAGACCTGACACCATCAACCTCCAAACACACACCCAAACACACTCACACACTGCTCATGTCACCCTATCTGAGACCATTTCAGTCCTGTCTGCACTGCGGACCCTCGCAGGTCAGAGTAAAACAATCCACAATCACAGTTGAAGCCAAACTTAACTCGCTTATCTGTAGCCTTGTAGCCTTCAGATCGTGCAGAATGTCAGTGGATCAGCTCTGCCAGTTCTTGTTGCAAGCCAACAATTTTGTGGGTGTCAGAGCTTAACCCTCCAACCCTCCCTGTAGATTTTTTTTTTTTAAAGTGTGAAAATAGCAGTCAATTTATATACAATTTAAGGGAGGACGATTCAATAATACAAGAGTATAGCCAATAAACACGGCCTCTTTGATCCAATACTAATCAACCGAATCTTCTGACTCTTCAGCTTGTCCTCTCCTGTTGTTTTCTCCCTGTCACTGCTGCCACTTGTTCCAAAGACAGATACGTCTAATTTCCTCTGCACTGTAGCTTACAGTTCTTCAAATACAGACAAATAACCTGATACAAAGTGGCACATTGTAATGCATGGGACCTTGCTGTTTTACTGACTGTGCGACAAGATGTGCATGAAATTTCCTCTAGTGAAATTGCCATGTAAACTTCTAACTGGGTTATTCTTACTCCAATTATGACCATACTCCAATTAAGACAATCAGATAAAGGCGTTTGCATGGCAGTTTCAATAGTCAGAGTATTGTCGTATTTGGCATACGGTTGAATTGATCAGGGTGCATGTAAACATACTATCAGCCAGTACAATCTATTTCTAAATCTAGACAAGACAAATTTGTTTTTTTTTCCTTTAGGATCAAAAAAGTAGAACGCCATACACTGCCTCTAGTGCTCCCACATTTACTTAATTATTATAAAACGTTTCGACCTGAGGTCTATCTGGAACAGTAAGAAACGGGTGTCCATTTCCGGAGTCAAATTCCTTGTATGTGTACATACTTGGCCAATAAAGCTGATTCTGATTCTGATTCTGATTTATAGTCAATCAACAGTGATCAATGACATCACTCCCTGACATAGAAAGTTCTTCATATGATTTGATACAAAGAAACAGATTACAATTCACACCATACAATCCCAGAATGTATCAGCATTATCCAGTGTAGCGGAGAAATCTTTATTTACTTATTCAGTATTAACCAACATCAACTTTCCATCTACTGAAAATATCATTTCCATGATAATATCCCCTTTTGGTCTTCTCATTTTATTACGTGATACTCTTTTCCCCTCAGTGATTTCTCCTGGCACCGCTTCTCTTTACTCTGTTTACCCAAAGTCTAGCCTACCAACTGTTCATTTCCCATCCCACCCTCTCTTTAGATTCTGAAAGAATGGAAAGACGAGCAATGGGACATGGGTAATATTGTCTACACCCTGACCAACAGGAGACAAGGAGAGGGCGTAATCTGCTATGCAGAGAGCCATGACCAGGTTGGTGCTTTACTGTGTCATTAATTCCTCCCTCTCCCTCTTCCACACACACACACACACACTCTCACTCAGAAAGCACTGCTTGTATCATCCTATCTCAGCCCATCCTTGCCAATAGCAGAGCTGGCATACAGCCATGGTACTGTGTTCTGGTAATACCCAACTAGCTAAAGTGCCAAAGGTGTTTCGACAGATTAGGATTATATTCAATAATGTAGTCATTTTTGTCAGAAGCCTATATTGCAGTAACTTCTAGAAGTCCTCAGTCCATAAACATCAGATTATTTATTTGCTAAGCTCGGCTGCTGGTGGATGCAATTAGCTTTGAAGTAAATAATAACTCAAATAACAAATTTCCTAATGACATAAATCGGCAACAGTTTAGTTGTAATGAATTGTGATGCATTACAAGGAGATTATAAACCCTTTAGAAGCATAGATAAACTTTTCTTACAAAATCATCAGAAAAACATCAGAAAATTAATTAAACTAATTTAATAACATGTCATTAATATAATTGATCCATAAAGAATTCCACTCCCTAATGTTTTTCTTTATGATAGATCTAGCTTGTGAAGAACATTTGAACATTTGAAACCGTCGTTTATCAAAAAAAATGAAGCACTTAGACATAGAAGCTGACAAATATTCGTCATTAAATGCTGGAAACTGTGGAACCCCGTCATGTGTATCTACAGGCCCTGGTGGGAGACAAGTCGCTGGCCTTCTGGCTGATGGATAAAGAGATGTACACCAACATGAGCTGTCTGATCCCGCTGACTCCTGTCATTGACCGGGGCCTTCAGCTCCACAAGATGATCCGACTCATCACGCACGCTCTAGGAGGGGAGGGCTACCTCAACTTCATGGGTGAGTCACTGTGTGTGTGTGTGTCTGAGGCCCGGTGGGTAAGTATTTATTTGTGCCTTTCTTTGTGTGACTACCTCCGCCTTTCATCACTTACCAAAGGACAGACTTAGCGGGCCTGTTTGGGTGGTTCTGCTTTGTGTTTCTGTGTCTGATCTGTCTGGCTCCCAGGAATGAAAAGGCTTTTTCAGGAATGTCCACTGAGGTCCCCCTTAAACACACAACACCTGAAAAACCTCTCTCTTTCTGTCTACTTGTTTCTCCTCTCTCTCTCTCTCTCTCTCTCTCTCTCTCTCTCTCTCTCATCCTGTTTTCTTGGTCTCTGTAAATATCTGTTCAGTCGGACTGTACTTCCTGACCTTGATAGTGAACTCTCCAGCACTGGCTGGGAATTAGAGGTAGCTGTAGAAAAAGAAAAAAAAAGAAAGAAAGAGAGAGACAAAGTTGAATCTCCCGAGTTGAATACTGAGCTGCACGCCAGGCTTAACCAGGGCAAGTGGAGAACGCATGCCACTGTTCAAAAATTCTCCTGACACATTCTCTGTAGTAATCCAACATGCATTTATTACACAAAGCACAACATTTAAAAATGGCATGAAAGAAATTTCCTTGTATGGAAAAACAGACTGCTGTGATCAGAATTAGTGCTCCACTTAACAATGCCAGTACTCACTGTTTGTGATAGATAACACTTGTTTCTCTCTAGTGAATGACAGGCAAAGTCCATGCTTGTCAACCATGCTTCACTGAAGGCGATACAGTAGCAATTATCAACATGACACCAACTTGAACCAGTACAGCAGCAGTTTTCTATTCATCTATGGCACTGTGCCAATGTGTTGCTACAGCAGTTGTTAATAGCAGTGTGCCAACGCGCTAATGTTGTCAAGTGAAATCACCTCAGATTGCAGTAGCTAGCCCACATGTAAATGTGTAAAGAAACGTTTCTGGTGAAACAGTGATGCAGTGTGACCACCTGCTTAGTGTTTAGCCCAGATGCAGCAGGGTCAAGTTAGAATGATTGGTGACATGTTGTCATAGATGGGAAAAGATAAGAATAAAAGCTTCACCCCGGCACTACCCAGAAGCCTTTTGGCTTCCCTGTGGTTCTGACCTGGAGAACAGAGGTGTGTGTGTGTGTGTGTGTGTGTGTGTGTGTGTGTGTGTGTGTGTGTGTGTGTGTACAGTATGTGTGTGTGTGTGTGTGTGTGTGCATTGCTCGACATTCCATCTTAGTGGCACGCATGGTGTACAAGTCATGGAAACACACAAACACAGACTTTAGCTGTGTTTGTGGGCAATCGCTCTATCAATCTAGAGCACATTGAAAACTAATGAACTTCCATCACTCTCCTATTTCACATTATGTCTTCATGCTGTAAGAAAAAGCAGTTATTCCAAGAACGTTGACACCATTTTTCTCAATTTTCATCAATTCACACATATTGCCACCATTTGTAATTTTCAATATTGTCTCCTCTCTCTGCAACTGAAAGATGTAAAGAAAAGAGGAACGCTGTAATCGCATGATGCTAAAGGAGCAAATTAATCTTAGAGTATTCTAGATTTTCTGTTCTCCATTTTCCTTTTTCTCCTGCATATGTGTGATTGAGAAAGAGTGATGCTAGCACAAAGTCGCCCAGCAAACTCCAAAGAGATTTAATGGCTGTGCCGTACGTGCAGGAGGCTCGGGAGAAATCCAACTTATAAAGTAACAGGTCAACGCTGTGGAAGTTGGGCACAATTATAAGGCAGTGTGCTTTGAATTTCTCCTCTCACAACTTTTCCTGACCCTGCTGCAGAAAGTACGATGGGTGTCAAGGAAGTTTCAGGGTAAAGAAAAAAGATTGCTATTTTTATACAGAACTCGTCTTTCTTTAATTGAAGTGGATAAGGAGACCATTTTGGTGTGTGTGTGTGCACACATAAACACATGCATTAGGCGGTCAGTGTTCTTTTGTATAGTTGTTAGTAGGTTAATGATTTTGCCTGTTTATACTTGTTTAGTCTTTTGTAGTTGGTTCTCTGCTTTCTTTCTCTGTTCCGTCTCTCGCTCTCTCTCTCTCTCTCTCTCTCTCTCTCTCTCTCTTTTTCTTTCTCTCTCTCTCTCTCTCTATCTCTCTCTTTCTCTCTCTCTCTCACACACACACACATGCATGCACACACACACACACACACACACACACACACACACACACACACACATACACACACACACACACACACAGCTGCCTATGAATCCCTGGAGACCAATTTGCTCCTGCAGCTGGCATACTGTAGGTGGTACAGGCCATGGGGCATTTACCCATTTACCAAAGTAATGAGGCTTACTACTATTCATGGGTCTCTTACTCCTCCTCCTTAAAAAAACTGAATGCCCCTCCATCTTCTCCCACACACAGGGAAGGAAAGTTTTTTTGTTGACTTAGGCTCAACTTTAGCTGAAGTGTGTCCTATAGCACCTGTCAACCTGGATTGTACTGCAGTTTATCCCTCTTATATCAGCATTCTAACTAGACTTTATTCAGTATTATGAGGTGTCATGATAATACAATCTCAATTCAAAATAGTTTCCCCACCCAGCACCTATACACATTGCTGTCTTTAATGTTAAAATTTCACTGCTCTTAAATGTGGACATCTGCTAACCTAAAATGTGAAGCACAATTGATTATCTTATTATTTTGTCTATAATCCATCTCATAATTTGTCTTTTCTTGTCTGTATGTACTTGTTTTTGGTCAAGTAAAACTGGAATTGATGCTTATAGACTCTGAACATATGGAAGCAAGAAGTGTAGCATCTTCTCTAGCAACTGGGCAGAAAATGAGGAACAGTTCATCAACCAAGGCCATTATGGGGCATGTGCAATAGGGCTGTAGTGATCCTGCGTTTGGCACAAGCACACCTGTATGGAACAAAACAACACCCTCATAAAAGAGGTAGTGCAGCAAATGCATCACCAGGAGGAACGTGTGCCAGTAAGTACTTTCTCAAGCTAAGTAGGGGCAATGGATGAGCTGTGAAAGTGCAGAGAAGAAGCGGTTTGTTGCAGCTGGAAAGAACTTTGTAAGATGGACTCTTTACGTGTTAGGAGAGAGAATCCTATGCATCAAATTAGCTTTATACGTGAATGTGGACAAGTCAGGGAGAATTTATTAATGAGTAGGCGTATGTTGAGGCAGCTAAAGCAGGCTAGGGATTGGGAAATGCATGCAGACATAGGCGAGCAGCTTGCAGTCCTGCCAGAGATAGTCAGCAGCAGATCTGAATGTGCATTATGGCCCAACACTCAGCCGTCTGTTTACTTGGTGGAGCTCACTGTGCAATGGGAAGACACGGCAGATGAGGCCTGATTTCGCTCTGTGGACGCTGGGTGCTGTGGATTTGTAGCCATATTTCTACCAGTTTACTCAGAGAGAAAGAGATTTGTGGTCAGGGCCAGAAAGGCAGCTTCAGAAACAGACAACAAAAGAGCAACCAGTAGCTCTGGCTGAAAGGAAAGGACACCAGCTGGAGTCTAAAATATGGAAATCCATCTCATCACTAAGATAGCAGTTTACATGGTGGCATAGTCACAGAGGCAGGTAGACATATACAATGCTCTCAGCTCCTGGCTAGTATGATTGTTTTATACAGTTAAGCTTACTGTTTTATAATAGAAACAGTAACCCCCCCCCTTCTATCATCCCCTAACATCAAAGCTAGGTTCCTACATAGGCGCTCACCCTAAGTAGCACAAGGGATGGTTACATCAGATTTCATGTATTGGTGATTGGTCATCTGTATGCTTCCTCTCCTCCCTCTGTACATGTTTCGAAAATGTCTGGATGTGAAATTTAACCAGCATAAATTTCCCTCCACAAAGCAAAGTTCAAGTTAGAGCTGTGGGACTAAAAGTTCTCTTTTTTTTTTACTTGAACTCTGGAGATATGTTGAGCTTTATTTTTCTTTTTTTAACTTGTGATTTAACCTTTATTTAAAGAAAGTTTGATTTTTTTCACGGGGAATACCAGAATACTAATTTGAAGAGAGAAAAAAAATGTGACTAGAAGAAGAATGCAAATTAATGGTATCAAGAAGTGAGCAGCCTTGCCTTTTATTTGCCTCTTACACCCTCCTGCGCTCTTCTTTCTGTCATTAATCTTCAGCCAAAAAAAGATTGATAGAATATACAGTGATGAGTAATGCATCTTATAGAGCAGAGGAATGGTGAGAGTGAAGTTGATTAATGATATGTACAATATGTAAACTTTTCTTTTTAGTCTTTTTTTTTTGACATTTGATCAAATGGGAACACCACTCAATTAAAGGATTAATTCCCAAATGCAAAAGTGTGATTTTTAATCAACATCCCCCAGTTATACAGCCCATCTTAATGCCGTTTTCACAGACTAACTGGTATGCCACTTTAATTATTAAGATAATAACTTGCATTGCACTTGCACTGCAGCATTTTTGTTCACCCTACCAGAGTTTGAGCAGAATTAAATAAAAGCAACATGACATTTCTCCATTACATTGCCAAAATGATTCAGCAAGAATCTGTGTCATAAGCTGCGGAGACCATAAAAATTATTTATGCGTGTGCACGTCTGCATGCCATACACATTTAACAGTCTGTTAGTATAATCACGTTGTCTAGCACCTATTTCTTCCATGCTTTGGCAAGCTTTGGGTCTCAGTCTATTGCTCTTTCTCACCCTATAGGTAACGAGTTTGGTCATCCTGAGTGGCTGGACTTTCCTCGCAAAGGCAACAACGAGAGTTACACCTACGCCAGACGGCAGTACAACTTAGTGGACTCGGAGGACCTCAGGTACAGACAGCTGTATGACTTCGATAGAGACATGAACCACACTGAAGACAAGTACGGCTGGCTTTCATCAGTGGGGGTAAGATAAACACACATTCAAAAACACAGGCGTATGTGCTCATATGCACACACTCAACCACATATTTGACAGTTCTTTTCCATCTGACTGAAATCTAAATGATTGGCCCGGAGGACATACTACTGTAGACGCATGAGGGTGAGGGTTAGGAACTACTGTGAGACAAAATTATCTTCATTTGTTTTGGGGCCCAGTTCTAACAGGTGGGTTAGGATGATCACTCAAGGTCACCCAAATGGTCTTGGTGCTCCAAGATGAAGGAAAAAAACGTTTTCTTCTTACTGTGCTGTGTCTGTTTTGTCTCAGTCAATCACAAAAATGCCTTTTGGAAAATAATGTTTTCTCAAAATTGTGATTGGTCTGTTTGATGCACTTGGATGGTATAAAAGTCGAAGACAGCCTTGTGTAGATGTGCAGAGTTGGAGGGTCTAAAACTTTAATACCACCTGACCCAACTAACCACAATTTAGAGAAAAATATCATCAAAATATCCCTGTTTGGTAGCCTACAGATTTTGTTCTCTAGTGGGTAGATAGCAGTGGGGAAAGTGAAATGAGTCAGCCTGTTCTCTCTTTGGGTTAACTTTTTGTAAATTAAAAAATAATAAACTAGAATAAGTAGGTGACCTTCGAAAACAACAGCATAACATTTCAATTAACTGAGGCAGAAAAGAGACTAAATAATGCTTTATTGAGATGCTAGTGCATTTTTTATTTAATTAATTTAAATGTATTAATTAAAATGTTTTAAAATTAATAAGGTGAATAAGCAATAATAGATTACCATAAGATCAAAGAAAAAAGGTTGCTCTCAAATTGCACCTTTTTTTCTCTTCAGGAGAGGATTAGGAACCAACATTTGTTTTTGCCCATCGCATGTATCTCAAAACATGGGACTCAAAGTTACAATAAAGGAAAATACTGTGCTTGGATTCCAGCCTTTATGAATATACCTTCAACACTCAACATCAGCACAGCAAGCACCAGATAAGACCAGTCCATTTGAATGCGTTTTGTCTCATCTAAAAAGTGTCCATATACTGTATGTTTATGGTAGACTTTGGGTTTTTCTGACTAACAGTTTGTAAACCAAACGTTCAGGATCCATGGAAACTATAATAGTGCAGATTAAATGGGGAAAAAAGTGCAGTCAACTTCTCACACCTATAGTGGTGAATACAACTCACGCATGAAACTACAACTCACTGTCCTCTGAATCCTCCTCCATCTCCTCCCTGTCTAAAGCTCCACTGTTGAGTCCTTGGTTGTAATATAGGAAGACCATATAGGCACAGTTTGTTGACGCATTGTTTGATTGGACCATTTTATGCGGAAAAGAGTAATGATTGGCCGGTATTACAACTGCTCTGTTGATTTGGCCATTTCATGTGAGAAAATTGTGGTAATTTTGCAAAATTGCAAGCTCTTGGAAATATTTCAGGGATTGGTTGAATTTCCATTGATTATTGTGATTGCAAAATCACAAATTCCATCTCACTTTTTGTCTGATATGTAGCTCTAAAATGAGAGTCTAAAAAAGAAAATCTGATTTGTTTTTCAAATCTGATATTTGGGGCTCACTGTCCACGATGCAATGTACAAGTGACCAGATTGAATTTGTGTGTTCTAGCAGTGCAATTCTTTACTGCCATATCTACATTGGTTGTCATAGTAACGACATAGGCATCCTTACACAGTATAGTGACATGTTTTAATGTCACCCTCTGAATGCAACAGGCAGCCTATTCTTCAACTTCTTCCAATATAACATGAACACAGCAGAAAACAGCAAAGTAAAGAAAGAATTGTGTGAGCAGTGCCAAAAAGTATCCAATGGACTATTATAACTGAAATGTTGTGTGTAAATTGTGTTCAATCAGCTATTTTTAGATGTGTTACTGCAGTGTGATTGTTATTGTATTGAAAGGTTGTATGTTTTTTTGGGTTTGATTGTTAGAGTTTTTTTCCTTTGTCCCATTGGATTGTATTGGAGAGCAGCACTCCCTTCAAACCGAGAGGTACGTACGTCTACAGTGAAGTAGATGACACAATTTTGATCAGAATCGTGATGGCCAAAACTAGGGAAGTAAGGTCCAGATTGAAAATATCTGGAATTGTCCTTTAACTCACTTTTCGTCAACATCAGGCTGGTAGTTTCTGAGATATTGATATAGACAAATCCATTGTCCTGTCTTGTGAGTTCATCAGCTTGAAAGAACACACATAGCTACAGTGTCACTTCTCATCATCATATCATCATCATATCTTCAATTTAACAATCTTGGACATTTCCTAAAAGGACTATAGCAACTATCATGTTAACAGATTTAAAGGTCCCATATTATAAGAATTAAAAATGTAATCTCTTTATATACATATATGAACAAAGCTGTTTAATGAAGACATTATTAAAATTTAAGTGGTTGAATTTCAAGTTACTACATTTTAAAAAAATCCATCCTTTCTTCCAGGCAGTTTCAGACTCACTCACCCTGAAATCCTTCCCATCAGGCCAGTTTGCAGCATGTGAACTGGAAAGCCTCCAATCAGCAGGTTTACCTCATTTGAACCAGAGAAGCTGCCGCTGTCGGCCAATCGGGGTCCAGCATTGAGACTGTTCTGCCTGTTCATTCAATTTAACTGCTTCAGTTTAACTTTTATTTGCAAAATATCATGAAGGACATTATTGTTATCCTGAGCTATAGTATATTTGAAAACAAAATCATGAAAACATGAATAATATGGGACCTTTAATAGATACATTTTGATTAAATATTAACATAATAAATGAATGGGAAACCAATCAGGGTCAGTTCACAAATCAATGAAGTGTACTTCCTTTTTTCAACTGCAGGAGCTAAATCTATATATGCAAAACTATTTAAGCAATATGTGGAGTTGAATGTGAGTGATCCTCCTCATCAGCGTGTACTGTGTATATGAAGCTACAAGTAATAAATGACTCAGTCCACACCCTTCTGCCCCCTCCTCCTGCGCCTCCTCTCCTCTTTCCTTGTTCATCTCACAGCAGGATGATTATCCATCCTGCAGTATGATGACTAGAGAGAGAGAGAGAGAGAGAGAGAGAGAGAGAGAGAGAGAGAGAAATAATGAACCAGCCTGAAAATAAAAAATCATTATCTTTGAGAAATACCAGCTGAAAAACCTTTTACTCCTTTACTCCTGCAATGTACTCTGCTGAAAAATGGCCTGGATCTAAGACTAAACACTGTGAAATATGGAAAAATCCAAGAATTGACACCTAAGATCTTGCCCTTAACTAAGATATTATCATGCAGTATTCTTCTTTTTATAGGCAGCGGTGACAACTGCTGATGAGAGGGATAAAGTGATAGCGTTTGACAGAGGCAACTTGATGTTTGTTTTCAACTTCCACCCGAGCAACAGCTACACCGACTACCGTGTGGCAACACCTGCACCTGGGAGGTATCCTTTGTCTTTAACCTGTAATACTCTCTTTTTCCCCCCCCTCTCTTTCCGTTTATCGTAACAGAGAGAGAGAAAGAGAGAGGGATGCAATACAACACTGTGTACAATATTAGTTTGAGACTTGAATGACTTTCAGAAGTCATCCTTAAGTGGGATCATCCAAATTTCATGAACTAAGAAACTCTCTCTCCTCTCCACTCTTGTTTTTTTACCCTCTTCCTCTAACCTTTCTTCTCCTCTTCTCCGCTTCTTCTCCCCCTCCATCTCCTCTGCTGCTCTCACGCTGCCTGTGGCCCAGCAGCAGCAACAGCAGCAGCAGCAGTTTGTGTTGCCACAAACAGAGAGCAGGCAGGAGAAACCCACCATGACAGGCAGATAACAATGCTGCAACACCACACTAATTGGCCTGGGGCTTACAGGGAGAGTTCGGTGTTCGGCAGCCTGGTATTTTGGGATGTGAGAGCAGAAGGAGGGTAGGTGGGAAGGAGGGGTGGGGGGGGGAGAGGCAAGTATTGTCAGTTTTGATTATGGATGAGTTGTGCGATGAGTTGAGCTAGGACATGTTATTGGGGAAGTGGAAGGAATTGTTTGTGTGTGTGTGTGTGGGTTGTGTGTGTGCGTCCGTGTATGCATGTGCTTCTGCCGCACCGAGCTCCAATCAGAAGAGACAGATGATGCGATCAAAGGAGATACTCATAAAATATGCTAATACAACCACATGCAGGACTGCAAGTGTTTCATTTACCAGTACATTGTGCTGTTTGGGTGAGCGCCAATGTAAAAACGTAGCTTAGATATTAGAGGAAAAAGTGGGTGGGAGAGAACTGGGGGTTACCGAGCGGCCACCTCACAAATGTTTCATTGATTTTGACATCACCAGGAGGCTTTAACAGTACGCTCTCATTTCCCAGAATCCCCCCCCCCCCCCCCTGCTACACACCCACTCTCAACTTTGATCAAAACTATACCCACCTACACTACCAGTTATCTACTCTAAGGGCTTATACAGGTCACAACATTCTGCCCAATACTTCCGAACCACGCCATTGGATGCAAAATACGGCATAAACTAACAAAACATTTAAGGACTATTCTTCTTAAATGTTTTGTTAGTTCATGGTGTATTTTGCACCCTATGCTTTTATTGTAGTCTGTCTGAAACCAGGTTTTTAATCTCAATGGGACTTCCTGGTCAAGTAAAGGTTAAATAAAATAAATAAAAATTGGTCTCAGTAGGATAAGGATGAAAGCAGCAGTTCAGAAACCAGATTGTACCATCAATCATAGGCTAAAGGGATAGCTGACCTTTCTGACTTGAAACGGCTCACTCAGCAGGTCAGAACTCGAATTGTATCTGCAGACGATAAGCTTACATATGTAGCACAATAATAAACAAGAGCTGAGACTGGTGTGTGGCGGTGTACAATACAGGGTTCAACAATAAGGATTGCTCAATGGCCTGGGGCCAGTGAGACACTGACTTGGGCCAACTGACCGCTCAGTCTCGAAAAGAAGCTTCTGGTCTTCGTATTTCTCACCTGGTGATAAGCCTATTATATTTTACTCTCTGCTCTGCCCCGGGCCTTCTCTCTCTTCTGTTGTGCTTTTTTCTGACCAATCCCATTGGACGCCACCTCAGAGTTTGTCAGGGATCTGGCAACTCAGAGAGTTCTGTGGAGTGTACATGGCAGTTGGTACTTCAAACCATGAAACAAAAGGAGAAAAGGCGGTTTTGTTTGTCAGGGAAGCAACTGTGTCCTTGCGCTAAAAATGCTGAATCATTCCTGCAATGTTTTTACCGTTTCTCAGTGATTTCAAGTAAGGCAGATGAAGCTGGCTCATTTTTATAAGAATCACTGAATACAATATGTACAAGGGCCGATTTATACTTTTAAATTTTACTGAGTTGTTAAAAATCATGCATTTCACATTTATTCACAATCAATCATTTACAGAGTTTTGCTCCTGTATATTATTAGCTGTCAATATCATACATTATATAATAATGAATTCATGAAAGTCATTAGTTTCATTTTACCTGCTGGGCCAGGAAAATATTCTAGGGGCAGGTAGAAAGGGAAACAAAATCTTCTTGTTGAACCCTGAAGTAATGCAACCACATCCATATGGAATGCCATTTTAGTCAATATTAAATAAATAAATAAATACATAAATAAATAAATATGACTATGAAATAAATAAATATGGCTATGAAATAAATCCTGAAATAAATAAATGAGGCAATAAATATATAAATAAATGTAAATATAAATATATAAATATAGTCAATATAGTTCAATAAATAAATAAATAGGTTTTTGTTTCAAAATGACGTTTTTCAAAGGACTACTTTTATTTATTTCAGGGGACTTTTATTTCATAATTCCACATTTATTTATTTCAAGGGACTTTTATTTCATAATGCCACATTTATTTCCCAGCTCTTTTTATTTCCATCTGTTATATTCAAATGAATGGGGCGTGGTTATCTCACAGACTCAGACCAAAGCAACAGCACCAGAACAGCACTGAATCACTGAATATCCGTTTGTTACACCAAACCCTGTTGTCTGTAGCGTAACGTAGCATGGAAAAATGTCCAGAAAACAATCAACTGCACCTGAAAGATGGATCTATCCTAACTGGACGTGATCAATCGGTAAGTGTCGCCACTTTGTGATTATATTTACAGTTTATTCCAAGTACAGTCAGCTGGGCTTGAGAACATGTCGAGGTTTGCTAACGTGTGTAAAGCTAGGTTCCATTTGCTTGTTTGCGACATTGTGCTCTTGTTTATTTTACACTCTATGATACTTTGCTGCTAAATCAGTTGCCTTATGTGGAGAGATGTGTCCGCTAACGTAACTTGAGAATGAGAAATGGATACGGTAGTTTATGGTATTTCAGTCCGATTAGCATTGGGTAGCGATTTAGCTCCACTCCTGATGAGACAGAGTTTGATGCGGGCCTGTGAATACGAGGAAGCCTGTTGGCCACAACGACAACAGTTAGCAATAGGGGCAAAAACATGTGCAGCCAGAGTCGCTGTAGGCTACCTCAGCCAGCCAAAACAAGCACCTTGTCTCGTTAACCCGGTGCCGTTAGGACACACATACTATAAACAAGGTTAGGGGCTCGTGCCACGTGCCACTTGCAGCAAGCTAATCTAGCGTTAGCAACGCTAGATTAGCTAGATTTTGTTGTTTTGGTTATCTGGCATGAGGTCAGGTTGTAGTTGGGTGTTTTCCACAAATACATAACAGATAACTGAAAACATCAAATTATAAATCATTTTTGTGATTGATACTGCACTACTTTACTACACACTCACAGATGTAAATTTTGTAACATAACAGCAGCCCATTATGGTCCTGCACAAGCAGTATTATGTTTCTACATGTGCCTTTTTAATGCCTTTTCTATAATAAAATATTTTTATTCTGTAGTAACAGTCAGTGTTGAGGTTACTTTTTGGTTTCACGTTTAACTTACATGGGTGTGTAAAAGGAAAAAAATATATAATCCCACACACACTATCTACACTTGCATGGTGCTTTATTACATTTCAGTCATTGAAATGTAATAAAGCACCATACCAGACGGTGTGTGTGGGATTATATTACTTTTTCAGTAACTTTTGTCCGATGCCCCTGTCACTAAAAGACTTTTAGGTGTGCTAAAGTTGTTTCTCTACATGGAAGTGTAATAAAGTATAACACACAGTTATTTTACACAAATGTATTGTCATGTACAGTATTATACAAAGTCACATGTTGGCCATATTATTTGGCAAATCAATTCATGCACAGAATGCATAAAGTAAACTTACTGCTCTATACCTCTAAGCTGTAAGGGCCCATACTCTGCTTTATAAATGTTCATTACATTCTGTAGTGAGAATACATTCAAACATACAGGCTCCAGACCAGGATGAAGCTGATTCTTTCTTCTGGTAACCTAGGGAATGAGAAAGGGTAACTGTTATTGAATTTTGCAAGCTTTATACGAACATTACACTGACAATTACGTTTATATTATATGTTTATCATTTAGCACAGAAAATTTTGAGTAGATGTGAGTACTGTACAAACTAATGTAACATACGACATAAACAATAAAGGTGTCAACTCTACAAGAGGTAAGATGTTATGTACAGGGGGAATGACCAGCAGGCCTCCATGAGATGCAGTTTTTGAATATTTCAGCTACAGTTCTAAAACTGTTGAGCTAGCGTAATAGCTGAATAACACTGACATAACCATATGTTTGCCGGTGTGACAATATTTGTATCCCCTGAAGATGAGTTATTTTGCGTCTTCACATCAATTTGATGTATTCGAACATAATCACTACATAATGTCTGGTGTGGATTTGTTTCCTATCGCTAGCCAGTTCGGCAATTGTAAGACACTTCATGGAACAACATTACAGCAGCTATCCAAGTAGCCAGCTAAAAGCTACCTACACCTACTGTGTTGACGAGCTTACTAGACAGCCTCAAACCACCGGCACCGGTGAACGTCAGGCTGAAAACGAATCAAACAAACCATACAGTATAGTTACCGTGGGAGACACTCCGGCAGGTAAAGTTAGATATCGTTTGTTTTTATGGGATATAAATTTGTCCGCTATGGCTATCCAGAAACATAACCGACACAACCACATACACACACACGGTGAGAAAGTACGACAACAGTGAAATTTCAACCTACCAGTCAGAGACATCCTGCTGTAACCGTGTCTGTAAAACTTTGGCAGCTGCCTCCTCTTGTTCGGTTGACAGATTCCTTCTCAAACATGTATGGTTTTACATGTTGTGTCACGGAGTTTTCTTCTACAAGGAGCTGCCATATTGGTTTTGGAGTTTTTCCGTGTCTGCACCCAACAGCTTGCATAGTGCTGTTCTGCTGCTGTTGCTTTGGTCTGAGTCTGTGAGATAACCACGCCCCATTCATTTGAATATAACAGATGGAAATAAAAAGAGCTGGGAAATAAATGTGGCATTATGAAATAAAAGTCCCTTGAAATAAATAAATGTGGAATTATGAAATAAAAGTCCCCTGAAATAAATAAAAGTAGTCCTTTGAAAAACGTCATTTTGAAACAAAAACCTATTTATTTATTTATTGAACTATATTGACTATATTTATATATTTATATTTACATTTATTTATACATTTATATATTTATTGCCTCATTTATTTATTTCAGGATTTATTTCATAGCCATATTCTATTTCATAGTCATATTTATTTATTTCATAGGCATATTTATTTATTTATTTATTTATTTAATATTGACTAAAATGGCATTCCATACATCCAAGCCTTCAAGGCTAATGTACGTTTTACTCCAAAAGATGGAGAAGAAAGATATTTAATTGAGATTGGAGTGGTAGACGCAAGACACGGCCTTCAGGGGGGCAAAATTTCATTAACAAGCATCTTCTGAAACACACAGATATATAGGCTGCTTACAGCGGCACAGCACACACAAAACATCCACATTTACTCATTCATCTTTCAAAGACTTTAAATTGAAAAGGACATCATCGCTTCTTACCGCGTTCGATTTCAAAACACCCACAAACACACATTTCCATGCACGTGCACACACATACACACACACACACACACACACATACATACACGCACAATCATACTGGAGGCAGATTAATTGAAAGATAGAGATGCATTCCTTTGTCATGTGGAAAATGGATTCGTCAAAACTGAGTGGAGACAGTGGGAGTGGGAGTAATAGAATTTTAATGGACTCAGTTCTCCCACTACTTATGAAAGTATGTGTGTGTGCATGCATTTTATAAAGAATGCATTATATATATCACCTATTGGGTGGTATATCTATTGTATAACATTAAGCTTATTCACCCCCCAGCCCAGTGTGGAGGGTTGTGGTGCTGTGGGCAGTCAGGAGAGTTGTTGATTTTGAGAAGAATAATAATTTCAGCCATAGGTAACAGATGCAAGTGTTATACACTAAGAAAAACAGGACCCAGATGTTTCGTAGGCGTTACAATATTGTGTTTGAGCTTTTATAACTGTAGAATATACTGTATGCTACAATATATGGCCCAATCATGCAGTATTGCAGTTTATCATTTGGCTTTTTCTTCCTACAAATGGCTTCAAATGACCCCATGAGGTTGTCCCTACCAAGACGAGTCATGGCTTGTCAGAGTTTAGAATGGTCTCTGTATTTTTTCTGGGGAATAAAGTTTCATGATCCTGTCAAAATCCTAAAGGTCAGCAAAGGTCATTCTCATCAATCATGTCAGAGGCCACACGGCATGCAGCAGCCTCCCCAAGACCTTTCACATCATGACACATCTTAGAAACCGCATGAGCCTCTCCGACCCAACCATGCCCTAGTTTTGCTGCTCAGACTGAGCATAGATCTCACTATATGCAGAAATTACAAAAAAAAAGCTCATAATTTGAAAATAGAAAGAAAAAACAAAGCATTTGGGCATAAAAATCGAAAACTACAATGCAGTAACTTGGCTTGTTTGAACCCTTAAAGCCCTATTCGCACGGGACTAGTATTACCTGGGGACCTCATGTGATTTAGAAATCCCCCCCCCCCCACATCTGTGTTTTGTGCGGCGCATTCACACGGGATAAGTGAAGTCTGTATTTTACTCGAATTTACTGACATTATCCCCCGGATATGATGTCAAGGCTCTGCGTATCCTGAACGACAATCTTTTTTATTCAGTTATTTATTTTTATTTTACTTTTTATTCATTTATTAACTAACAGCATGGTAAACAAATAGAAAAAACATAAACAGATAAAGCCAGGAGATCAGAACACTGACAGAAATCATAAATCAGTTCACAAAAATGTTATACAGGGTACATAAATTTATGGTTTTAATAGCTTTCCTATTTTTAGAATATAGGATTGTTGTAATGTATTGTTTGATTTCATTTTCAAAAATTAAAAAAGATGGTTTATGACTGGAAAACTTAGATTTATGAATATGTGATTTTGCAAGTAATAGAATCAAATTGATGATATAGTATTGATTTGCTTTGGTAGAAGTGTAAGTAAAAAAGCCAAACAATACATTTTCATAGGAAAGGGAAAATTCAGAATCAATATATTGGGAAATGAATGTTCAGACATCTTGCCAAAAAATGCAAGAGTGGGGACAAGACCAAAATAAATGACATAAATCTTCTGGTACCAGTTGACAAAATGAGCAGTCCACATCAATCTCCTTTTTATATCTTTGTAGAAATACCTTGGAGGGATAAAAACGATGAATCATTTTAAAAGACACTTCCTTAACCGTATTTATAATCAGATATTTAGAAGGTAAGCACCAGATTTTCTTCCAGTTCAGGTCTGAAGTAAAATTATTCCAGTAAGAGACTACATTTGGAACAGAGACTATTTCTCTTTGAAATAAAGCTCGTATATCACGGTCCTGAACGACAATCTATCTACCAGTCTATCTACCATCGTGATATCACTGCTGCATGGAACCCTGCATAATTCCAACCAGGGAAGAGGGATTGTTAGAGTAAATATCCGACCGAGAGGTCCGACAGCCAGCTTCCTCCTTGCACCCGGGAAGGTCCGATAACGTCATTCTGCATAATAATTAGCCATGTGCTTCTGTTTGTTTGAGAAACGATGGAAGATTTAGTGTGAACAATGGACAGATAAAGAAAGATAAATTTGCCTCAGAGTAGATTCATTTCATTATAATTATTATTTTCGGATGGCTGATGGAGGACAGAGGCAGATTTCCATTTGGCCAATAATATTGCCATTTATTTACAATTAATTCCGATGTGCTGGAGAATGGGTCTCCATGCTGTGTAGCGAGATGAGCCTCTTGAATTTGCACCCAAAATGCTGTCAAAATTTTCATTTATAATTGCCAATGCAGCCTCTGTAATTTTCGACCGGAAAAGAGGCAGAAAAAAGGCGCGGAGAAAACAAAAAGCCTTGAAAAAAAAAAAAAAAAATACGACCCCAAATCATCAAGATGCCCATTCCCACGGGACTAATATTATCACAGGACCTCTGTGTTTGGCGAAATATGGTAGGTAGCCTAATTTGCCTAAGACGACCTCCGCAATTATTACAAATTACTAGAGGTCCCCAGGTAATACTAGTTCCGTGCGAATAGGGCTTTAGATGGCTACGCCCGTCTTCTTTTTTTATTAACCATGCAAGTACAAAGTTTTAAAAATCACAATCTATAATTTACTGCAGATCAATGGTTGATCCAGTGAAATGAAATGCAATGAAAATGGCATTTCTCATACTGTATGTGTATACAGAGTGATATTTTGAATATAAATACATTCACTATTTTAATTTACTTTACTTAGTTAAATTTTGTTATTTAGCGCAATATTGATCTCATATTCCACTCAGCTCACTTGGAGTGTCAGCTGCTACACAACCTTTTGAGATAGCGAATACTGTAAAGTATGTGACAGTGGACGAATTGTGTATTCTCACTGTGTCTTTTTAACGGGGGATCCTTGCTCATTTCATTGATCTGAGCTTTTATTACTATCTTAAATGGCATCAAAGTTTCAAACCACGTCAAGAGTTTGAGAAAAAGAGTGAGAGAGAAGACTGGATTGGGGAGGAGGGGCTGCATGAGGGAGTTGCATCCGTTCCTCCCTTAAAGAGTGTTCCAGGATCCTTTTGGGAAGTGTGAGGCGATCAATAACCTGTCAGATAGAAAGCCTTTTCACTTCTTGGCCCGTCCACCCGCTGCTGCGCAACTCAACTCAATCCAACTCTCTCCTTGTCTTCACTCTTTCTCTCAAACTCTTTTTTTATTACCTTGACTCTATTGACTGGGCCTGCCAGCTCAAAGAAACACTGTCCCCTCTTACGCTGCTCAGACTCTTAATAAAAGAAGGGTCAAGGTGTCAGTGATGCTCAGTAGATTGGCTGCTGGAAAAACTGCACATTACAGGGTATGCAGTTACTCCTGTGAAACCAAAGCCCCACTCCGCAACTGAAGTACCATCCCCTGCTGAAAGACTGTAGCCGCGCTACTGGTTTTGTTTACGTTTTGATTCACTGGATCGAAGACATTTTGTCACCCTCGGACTGATTGACTGAACTTTTGATAGAAGGACTGAAGGTGTCCAACATCTAAACATGAGTTCTACATGTTTTTGTAAGCTGTAAACAGAGTGTGTACTTTGTCAAATTGTCTTTTGGCTTGAGTGACCATGTGAAAGATCATTTTCTGTTAAAAAGCTTTTTAAGAATCTACATGAATGTACCTAAAATGTACGTGTATGCCCAACTAAATTCTAGTTTGGGGCTCTAAGTTCATCCTCAACATCTCAGCTATTGGTCCACGTTAGTTTAAGTATGTCTTTTTAAGCCGTAATAGATCAGTGTGTTCTAATTCATTGCTGTAAGATCTGCTTTGCCTGTTTTAGTTCCCATTCATTAAGGGAGGAAATTGATCTTGTGAATGAGGGCAGTTTTATATTCTCTCGATCAGCTCTAAATGGACTGTCAGAGATCAGGAAGCAAAAGTGTGGAAAAACTACAGTGGACATTGTGCAATGGTTGTCAGTTTTGATCGACTCCTGTTTGCGCACAACATGAGTTCAGGAACAGTAAGTTTCACCCCAAGCCTTGCCATTAATTTTTTTCATATATGTGCACTTGACAGCACTCAGCTAATGTCCTGTTAAGTTGGATTGGATTTTTCAGATTTTTCTGTGAGTTATACTGTCGTATGGTTTTGCTGGATACTTTATATATAAAGTGAGCCCTATAAACCATTGTGCGTTTATAACTGTAATCCAGTGAAAGGCACAAAGATAGCTGCTGCTATTTGCAAATGCTGGTGGTCAAGACTTGGGTCAGAGACACAGTTGATCATTTTGACAGCTTGTTTTGATTTATTTAGTGTGAATTCACTTTTTTCTCAATCCATCTCAAGTCGTGGTGCAATCTGAACCAGAAGATAAAAGCTCTAGAGAGATTTGCCCTGAGGACCAGAAACACCCCTCAGCTCGGGCAATCATCAGCTGTCAATCATCCATCACTCAGAGTCTGTCAGTACAAGCTCATGGCATCACATCATTTAGATGATTGATGACTGGTGGGGTTAAAAAAAAAGTGCTCTTACAATTTATTTCCAACTAAAACATAACAAGGGTGTGCACATGAACGCACAGACATACACACTTGCATGCACACATGCAAATAAATATACATGGATGAGTCTCCTACTATTATGCACTTCTGTGACACAAGGAGGAAAAGGAAGGATAAGAACAATTGGAGTGTTTAGGGAAGAATACGTTAGTGAGGGGGATTTCTGTGAAATCAGCAAACAGAAGAAAATGTTCGAGAGTCGATCAGCAGAGGCAAAGCCACCTGACTCTCCTCTGACCCCTCCCTCTCTTCACTTCATCACAGGCACAAAGAACATTGCATCTAATGGCACCTGCCACTCTTCCCTTAACAGTATCTGTTAATTTCTCTATTTGCTCTCATTTCTCATTTCCCCTTTTCCTCTCTTTGTGTGTTCCCATGCCATGTTCCCCCCATATTACTCTCACTGCCCTACTTCTCTAGCTGTTCTGGCTGTGTACAGTTTCCAGTCAATTACCAGCATCATATTATTAGTGTATCTTTGAGTGATCTCCCATATATTGTGTCGTGTCAACTACTGATGTTCTTTCTTTACATCAGCTGTACCCTAGCTGTAGTTAACCCCCAATCTAATCTTTAAAGTATGCCTTGAACAAACCTTTACTGCTAGTTTACAGGAACATAACATTTCCATTAAGTTATTCCTCACCTTGCCTGTTAGCTTACATAAACACCTGTTCACTAATTCAGACAGATTATATAAATGTTTTACCATCAGGCTGTGTTTACCTTACAGCTTCCACTGATTGCAATACAGTTCAAAAGTGCATTTAAAATCCATTGAAAACACCATTAAGACCCTCCCGTTTGTGTGCAATGATCCCAAACTTACAAAGTAATTCCAATGGTAAAAGCTCAGTCACTGAGTGTTTGCAACATGGTGACTTGCGTTTGTCTGCAGCTAAAGTGGCATCATTATTGATTTGGAATCAGCTTCTGCAAGCATACATCACCTAGTTGGAAATGGGAAAACTGACCTCACAACAGCATTTCCGAGCAATTATTCAGTACAAAGGCAGTGGCGTGATTGTCACCATGATATATAACTTATACAGACGTGAAATTATGTCTCAGGACCGTTTTAAAAGCAGTTTGGAGCCACTGGGAACTGTTATGTAATGTAAGTCACACTCAGTTCAGAATTGCTGTTGAGCTTGCGGATGAAAGTAAAGTTGCAGGTAAATAGAAATTAATGTGTTTGGAGACAGTCCATTTGTTAATGGTAGGGAGACATCCTGGCTCTAACACTGGTAAGCTACAGTGTGAAGCCCACATATCCCAAAACCTGTTCTGTCTGTCTGAGACACTCGCTGCAGAGGGGAGAGATAAACAGTCGGTGAGTTCCCCTCAAAAACAAAACACTTAGATGCTGCGGGAAACAAGTTTTCTTATGGGCTCAAAGGACTGGAGATAAACAGACAACCTGTACACACACACATCATCTGTCTCTCCGTCTGCCTGTCTGTCTGTCTATTTGTCTGTCTGTCTGTCCTTATATTGGTTTTCATTACACTTGTCCAACATGTTCATTCTACTTTTTTTCTTGTGGAAAGATTGCAGGAACACTATAAAAGTGGAAGGATAATTATGTCTTCCTCAAAAGGCTCCCACTATGGGATTTTTTTCCCTGACAGAGCTCTCATGTCTCGTTTGATCCACATGATTAGACACGACCTAGACTAGACATTTCAAGCTACTAGTCTCTCTCAATGAATATATAGTATGCAGGTTGTGTGTCTACACACGTACGCAAGTGTATGCACTCGCAGTCAGCTGAATTTCCTCCCAAATTCCTTAGCTTTAAACTAAACCAGAGAGAGTGTAGCATCATCAGTGCCAGTGCCTCACTACCTGATAGAGTGCACCCAGAGCATCTTATCCATCCAACATCACCTGGACATTCTGCATAAATTAAGTAAATAAATAAATATTTCATGGCACTGGAATGCAAATGGTGTAAATAATGTAGGCTACAAATTATGTAACATTCGCATAAGATAGTTAGTTACCAGAAACTTTGATGAAGTTAGCTGGATTCCCTACATTAGCCAAATATGTAAATCTACTTCTCAACTCCAGTTCATCATCTATTTTCCCATGTAAAATAAAAAAAAAAGTTAAGAAATATGTGTTTGAAGGTCAACAAATAAGACACAAAGCATAAGAACTGTGAACACCAGGAAAACAAAATCCATCATCAATGCATTGTCGACCCATGTGAGGAAAGAGCCAGTCTACTTATTTTTATAATTATTAGGCCCTATCCGTTCTATTGGTTTATATATAATTTATTGATCAAATCACTGGAAACTTTTTTTTTTGTGTGTGGTTAAAGAGGCTTGAACCATAATCTCACAGTTTGACATCAGTATAGGCTATAGACTAGATGCTGTATATATTAGAACCAATGTGTTCTAGGCAGTTTTTTATTACTCCCATTTATAAAGAGTGAATGCCAAGCACAGCCATTGGGTCAAAGCCAATCTTGATGCTGGAGGTTCTTGGGAGGCTGCCATTGGACACAATGCAATGCAGCTGGTGCAGCAGGGTCAACCGACTTTAAAGGGAGCTCACTCGTCGCCAAATGGCAACGTCTGACGCCCGGCGGCTTCACTGTAGCGAGGCTGTTCCACCCAAATATATCATGATTCTTTAGATTTTTATGTACTATGTGTGATGACTTACATAACGTGCATTCATTTGTCATACACTAATAGCCACACTTCGCACCTGACATACATTTATGATAGCCTGTCGATACATACCGCTTAACATCATCTAATATATTACACACACACACTCACATACACCTATAAAAGGTGAGTGTTAAGCCAGGCACGCTCCTTTATCGACCCACACAATATGCCTGAAAGCGCATTGACCATGGTATCCCAGTGGGACTCGAGAGTCAATATACACCAACAGGAGCGATGATTGATTGATCCCCTGCTACCCTACTCTCCTTCACTCCTCCACCTCATCATGCCCTCCTTCCATGCCCCACCTCCCTCCTCTCTCCAGACTCCATTTCTCTGCCCATCCTATCAAATCCCAGAGTGCCATCTCACTGAACCACCTCTAACCCCTCCCTCTGCTACAGCTTCCCCACATTTTAGGGGTAAGCAACTGCACCGCCGGTACAGGATTGCACCTTTATTTATGGAGTATGGAAGGCGCAGTGAATTAGTGCGGGGTGCGGATGGTTAAACATTTACCATTTGAATACCAATGAGTCGTATGCAGTTCTCACCTGGTCATTATTTTATGTTTGGGGAACAGAATGATGTGCGCGTGTTTGAATGGGACTAAGGTAGGAATTGTGGTTTACAGCGAACTCCCATCTGGAGCCTTTATTAGGGCCCATATTTTAATGAGCCAAACACAGAAAGAGAGAGAGGAAGAGAGGTCAGCTTTAAACACAGTGATTAGCAGTTCAAAGAGAACAACTGGGGCTTCATCTATCCTCTCCTCCTCTTGGCCATCCCTCCCCTGACACTCATCCCTCTCATCTTCAAACAGCCTGGGTGCAGGGCGGAGGGTGAGGGATGGCCTCTCCTGGGTCGACCTACAGGGAGCATTGATGGCAGGAGGATGGAGGGCTGGAGGGCAGCTTTGTTGCCTGCCTGGCCTCTCCCCTTGCTGGGCAGTGATTAAATCGAGGCCCTGGTGTGAGGCCTTCTGCTGGGGCAGCGGTGCGCTTTTACCCCTGGTGGGCCTGGATGTGTCCCAGAGTGGAGATGTTGCTTGTTTTCACAATTTGTGCTAAATTCCCTGACAGGATTCTCTTTCTTCCTGCCACAGTTCAAAAATACACCTCTCATAGACATCCCATACCTGCTGCCATCTCCTAATGTTGTTACTCTTAACCTGCTGGATGTCAGATATAAGATCAAGCTGGATTCTGATGCTCTGCAATATGGCGGCCATGGGAGACTGGACCTGGACACTGAGTTCTTCACAGAGGCCATGGCCTTCAAGGGCAGGACACACTCCATAAAGGTGAGGGGAAAACAAAATGTTAATTGAGCAGAGTCAAAGACTGGGTTGAAAATCTTCTGATTACTATTGCTATACTATTGCTTTTATACACTTTTACACACGCTTTTGTGTGCACACACAAAAACATACACACACACACACACCAGTGTTAATGAAGAAATTAACCAATTTTAACCTCTGTTTTTATAGACTGAGCCTTGAAAATGTATAATTAAAAATAAGTAAAGGTTAGAGAAGTGGGCTTTGAGCACAAGGTTTCCATTTTGAATCCAGGGGCCGGGTGGGGAAATCTGGGTTAGAAGGGTAAATGAGTTCTCCCTCTACAGCTATCACTGAAGTACCCATGAGCAAGGCATTGAATCCCCAGTTGTTCCAGTGGAGCTGCTCAGTGGCCAACAGCTCAATGCAGTTGCACTGGGCAGGTGTGAATGTGTATATGTAACTGTATGAATGTGACAAAGTTTGCTGCTGAAAAACGGCATGCTTAGCCAAATGGATAAATAAAGATTAAAAAAGTTAACTGCTAAGAAAAAGAAGCTTTTTATTTTTATGTGTAAACTTTTGAGAGATTCTCACTCCCACCTGCAGAGCTGCAGTGAGTGATTGCTATGCCCCAGGTCCTGTTCCCGACGGCTTGACAGAAAGAGGGGCGGGGGGGGGGGTTGCATTCAGGGAGAGTCATCATTTATCCTTATGTAATTACTTTGAAATCAAGGTGCTGAAATATCTGTACTCTGGCTGACGGAAGAGAAAAAACCCCTGAAGGACTTTCTGAAACATGCGCTGTCAAGGAAATGAAGAGACGGGGAAGAGAGGCATACTGGGGAAAGAAACGTTGTGAGATAAAGGGATGAGATAGAAAAAAAGTCAATAAAAGGTCAAGCAGGTATAAGAGAGATGGTCTAATGAGGAGTCAGATACAATGATTAATCAGCAGAGTGGGATGGAGAGTTGAAAAAATAGTGTGTGTACATGCCCACATCTTGTGTGGGAGCTAGACCTTGGTCAAATAGTATTTTTATGAATAATCCTTTGTTTTAACATGTATGGAGTACTAAATAAATCTGATTGCCTGCATAAGAACGTCAGATAAGTCTTTACTTTTCTGTAACTGTCCAAACTTAATCATTGTATTGCATTTGTTGTACTATTTGGTCCCAGGTCTGGTGGGAACATGTTGAAAGAGTGTATGTCTCTGAATGTGTGCGCTGTGTACAATGACATTCTTATTACTTCAGTTGATACTAAAGCGTTGTTGATTTTCCTCTCTGAATTAGCTCCCCTTTCATCTTTTAAACATCCCCATTGAAAATTCTCTCTTTTCATTTTTTCCCGCAGTAATTCTCCCAAACAAACTGTCTCCTCACCCTCCCTCTCTGCCAAATGAGAAGTTTAGTTAACACGTCCAGCACTAATCTCAGGACCATTATGAGCATGGAAGGGATGAAAGAATAGTAAGGGAGGGGATGAAAAGCGGGGAAGGCTTTCTCTTCTTCTCTGCTTAGCTGTCCGCTGATGTGTGGGTTTGGAGAATGTTTGAATTGATCTTTAGAAAGCAAATCCTCTTCTCTTCTCTTCTCTTCTCTTCTCTTCTCTTCTCTTCTCTTCTCTTCTCTTCTCTTCTCTTCTCCCCTCTCTCCTCTCCTCTCTTCTCCTCTCCTCCTCAGCCTTTTGTGAGCATCGCCTCTCAGCATCGTGAGCCAGCACACGCAACATCTTTCTCATTCACTGTGCGTCTTTCACACACACACACACACACACACACACACACACACGTATACACGCGCACAAGCGTGTGACTATGACAGGAAATGAATATTTAAGTATTGAGCCGCAGGTGTAGGAGCAGCAGCCATTTCTTGAGTCTTCTTGAGCACATAATTTATTTACCGGTTTGAGGCTTCAAAGTGGGTTTAAACATCGTCATTTTTCTGCCTGTGTTCTTTTTAATCAGGCACATCGTCTCCTCCACCTCCTTTCTCAGCCTTCGTTTCCATCTCCGTCGCTCACAGGTGGCGTGGGGAAGCTCTCGTCGGGGAAAAAACTATGAAAGCGTGTTTCCCTTCATCTCTTGACGGGGGTTATGGATCAGGGCGCATTCGTTTATCCTAAATCCTCAATATGAGTCCAGTACCCTAAGAGGCTCACTGAGGGAGTTCAGTCCACCCACACACACACACACACACGCACACACACACACAGACGCGCACAAAGGAAGAGAGAAAGTGTCAGAAGAGGGACAGTCTTTGAGATGCATGCAAAGAGAGAGGGAATATGTGCGTGTGTGTGTTCGCAGTCCTGATAGTCTCCTTGCCTGGGCAGGATGTCTAACTATGGTGAAGTCTCCCAGTGATTAGGCTTTGATGTTACCTTGAGTGATAGATGAGAGAGGAGGAGGAGGATGGTTGGAGGAGAGGAAAGGTGATGTTGCTGACACAGTAGTTTGAGAGAACTTTCTACCTCTTACTTTAAAAAAAAAAAAAAGAAAAAGAAAAAACGTCTTTGCCACTTTTCTATCTGCACTCCTAAAACTCGGCACAAAACAACCGCCTGGCTTAGAAGAGAGGGAGAGTATAGACTGGAAGGGGGCACAAGCCGGAGGGAAGGAGTTGAGTGGAGGTGTGTGGAACAGGTAATGGCGAATTTTATTCTAATGCGTGAAGGAGGCAGTTGGAGGTCAGCGCCAGTTTAGTATTCACCAACAAGAGACAAGGGGAGTTACCAACACACACAGAGACACACAGAGACACACAGAGTCACACACACACTATAATCAACCCTCAGATCATCACTGGATGAGCACAGCGATGTGACACAAGCAGAGAAGGCAGAGGAGAAATACACAGATACTCCTTCATTCACACACACACACACACAACACGTTAATCACTAGGAAATGCAGCAAGAGAAAGTAGTACTTTTCATTTATCAAAACACTTCCTCTCTCGCTGAAGAACTCTGCGGAACCAGACATTCGACTTTTACTGAATATATGTGTTTTGTGTATGAATGTGTGTGTTTGTGTGTTTCTGCCACTGGTTGTGTGCCTGTTTGTGTTCAAATAGCTTGCGTCCCTGGAATTCAAAAGAGGCTATTGGTTTACTTTATTTCTCCTTGGTGACTGATAGTAAGGATCTCTGGGATACCGTGGCATATGCACTTTTTATTCCTCCTTTTTATTCCTCCTCTGCCCGCGCTGTCGTCCGGCTCATACAAAGCACACAGTGAGTCTAAGTAGAAATTATACCGCGCTGAATCCTGATCCCCTATTAGAGATAACTATAATTAGTTATCCGTAGCACTCCTCATTTCAGCCTTATACACATGTGATTCTATCACAGCACCAATCTCCTGTGTTCAAAAGACACAATTACCTGAGAGCAGAGGGACACATGAAGAGTTCATTCCAAAATGAGATATCTGACATTTGAGAAAATTGACTCCCACTATTACAAAATGATTGCAGCCATGAAAGTAAAAAGCACATGAGTTACTATTTTGAGTTCATGATTCATCTACAGTCATGCTTTTGAGGATGGAATCATGGGTTTTTTAAATTTTGACTGGTAAATTTGAGGTATTAATTTTGTTTTCCTCCCTAGACTAATATATACATAACATCATGGAACGAAACCCTTCAGCAAGAGGTGGGAGGTGTAGATCCTCTTGCCCTTCCGTTACAGCGCTTCTCTTCTTCTTTTATTCTCATTCCATCTTCATTACCCCTTGACACACACACACACACAGTGTATTTAATAAGCCAGGTTATTCAACCCTGATGTTTGTTTCATCAGTGCAAATGAAACCTTGGCTGCCATAACTTTGCTTTTAGACTTAGCATATCCTGAGGGGGCAATTTAGACCGGCATCCCTCCTGCTGCACTGATATACAGTCAGTGTCTATTTAAAGAAAGACACACACTATGCTCTCTTTTAACCCCCCCACCCCACTGCCCTCTCCCCCAAAACACACACACACACACACACACACACACATACACACTCTTGCATGCATATATTACTATGAATAAACCAATAAAAATGATTGATGTCTCACAAATATTAAGTTGGTTTCCTCATCAAATCATCACTTGAAATGGCCACATAAAGACATTCTCCTCTCAGTGATGGGAGTAAAGATTTGATGATCCTTATGACCCTTGGAATAACAGTATGCATGTCATTTATATTCATGTTGGCTTTGTTCAGATACACACACTAGATCAAGAAAATGTCATTGTATTGCGTTAGCATTTATAAATTGAGGGAACTGTGAGCGTACCTTAGCCACAAACAAGAAACAGCGTTTTACAGAGGCCTACAGTGACCCCAAGTGGCTTTTAGTTGCATTTCAGCATCATGATGCCCCTGTGGTGTGCGTTGATTTTTCCTCTTTCTGTTGACCCATCAGGCAACAATTTAATATGTCCAATTTGTGTGTGTGTGTGTTGGGTGGGGTGGGGCTGGGGGTCTGCCTCAAAATGTGGTGTCATTCCCTGCTGGACCAAGACTAGGTCCCTACCGTCTCCCCATTTACCTGGTTTCACCCGGATTAAATCACCAAATCTATACTCACCATCCAGCACTTTCTACACTATCAAGTCACCAGAGCAACAGTATCAAACAGTAAATCAACACTAAATGACATCGGGCAGAAAATTACTGCTGCACTGCTTTCTATGGGTTGAAACTTTAATGCATTTTGCTCTTCTGGTCACACTCCAATCAGTGATGTCCCAAAACGTAGCAAACAGAAAGGTTAAAAGGAAAGGTAGCACTTTGAACATTCTGTTGCAAAGCTTTTGTTATTATTACGGGTTATTATTGGTTGAGACGGCAATGTGTGATAGCCGTTTGTATGTAGGATACCTAATGAAAATGCAGAATCACAAGGTCAAACGTACCTTTTTTGGGTTTTTTTTATTATCATCATCATCAGCATCAGATATACAAAATTACAGAACAGCAACAAAGAATAACAAACATACAAATATACAACCTCAGGGGATACAAACAAAGCTTGACACAAACAAATACAAAATTAAAATGGTGCAGTAAAAATTATATTAAGATGTTAAATATGGAGCACAAATTTAAGGTTTTCACAGCTTTTCTATTGCATGAGGTAGATAATGTTCTCATGTAGGACTTCCTTTTTAAAGGTACAAAAAAATGGTTTAGTTTTTAACACCTTACATTTATGGATATAAAACTTGGCCAGCAATATGATGAGATTACACAGAAAACAATCATTTTCTAATCCTTTCCTATAATTTGTAAATCCAAACAATACATCCATCAAGCAAAGTACAAAAGCATCATAGATAGAATCCAGTATAAAAGGACAGATGCCTTGCCACATACTTCGAGTGTGATCACAAGACTAAAACAAATGGATGACAGTCTCTGGGTGCAGGTTACAAAAAGTGCAGGTTTGTTTTCCATCAGCTGTCAAAGGCAAAATACCTGCTTTGACATCACAGATTGGGCAGAACTGGGACGCCAGTTTGAGCCTGGAGATGTACATGACCTTCCCTCTGTACAGTTTGCACAGTAACAGTGACAGCAGAATTTAGAGTAGTCTAAACCTCGCAATCCAGAGCAAACTTGTTACATTCTGTCTCCCAGTTAGTGTTACAGCTGCATTTGCATGTGTTTGCATGCCGTGGCCTTTCCTTTGACAGTGTTAAGTGTTGCTGTCAAACTGTTTTCAATAGTACAGAATCTCCTCGAGATCATGTTGCTACATGAAAATTATATTCTACTAGATAAAGTCCATCATTCAGACCACGATAGTCTCTGTCAGCATCCATTGCCTATAATAGCTTATCTTGCAGTATATTATGGAACGCTGCAATGCTTTTCTTTCCGTCTGACTCTTTTTTTCTTTTTAGGTCTATATTCCTTGCCGGACAGCGTTGGTTCTGGCCAATGAGGAGATGCATGGAGTAGAGACATGAAAATGCCTTTCTCAACCAAACAACAGCAGGAACCTGGCATGTATGTTGATGTTACTACAGAAGACTCTGCAACCTAAGGCTCCAACCCCGCATATATCATATATCATTTGCAAATAATGGTATACCTGTCTTTTGCATCACAGTATGACAATAAAGTGTTCAGACAATAAAGCTTTGCATCTGCAAACCCTACTCTTCAAGCATCAATGTGTATGTGCACATATTATGCAAAAGCAAAAAAAAAAAAAAAAAAGTTGGGGGGAATTTTAAAACTAAACTACTGCCATTAACAGGGTGATATTTATCTCCAATTATGATTTTAATAGCCAAATGTCATTCTTAATGTTAATTAATCACAGCGTATCACTCAAACTTCATCTGTGGTGACACTTTAATTTCAGCATTTATTATCACCACTACTGCATAGATTTCACTGTGTCAAGTAATGGCCCTGTAATTACCCTTACAAAATGCAGCTCACATCTCTGTCATTTATTAAAGGAACTGAGCTATTATCAAAGTACAGAATACATATTATCCATCTTTATCTAGCTTGTCTATCCTTTTTTTTAATCAGGAGAGACATACATGTACTTTTCTTAACTAGGCCTACTCCATGGTTCATACTGTATTTAGCATATAGCATACATACTGTAACATTATGTTGCAATTTAAGAAATATGTATTTGGATCTTTCATCTTCTCCCCAGAAAGCTGTGATCACATAGGTAAGTAGGTAAGTGAAGGAAATTGAGATAATGAGGGACGAATGAAAGAGGGCTAAAATGAAAGAAGACCATTTTTGAAGGAAAGGAAAGACTATGTGAGGCATATGGGAAGGGGGAAGGTCATTTGGTTGAGAGAGCCTATACAATAAGCCTTGGTAGTTTGTGAAGGCATCATAAGATCAGGAGGAGAGATGTTAATAATAATGTTAAAGAAGAGCTGGGCTATGTGGAGTCCTATCTATCTAGCTATCTGTACATCTATATATCTATATATAGCCTACATCTACTGTATCTATCTGTCTCTGTGTCTGTCTGTCTATCACTTAAACATATATAGTACATTATTATTTGAACATATATAAATGTTAACTGTAAATGTAAACCCTGGGGTCGATGAGTCACTTCCTGTAAAACAGATGCTTCCAAATTGGCCAAATTATTTTCATCGACTGAAAAGTAATTGTAACAAGTCAGAGTACTAGAATTGAAATTGAGATCTTTGATTTATGTGGAAGAAGGTGGGTAATTTCATGTGGTGGAGGAAGTCTAGATGAGTGATAGTGTGCTAGTGATAGTGAAAACATATGGATATTGGATGGGAAGGGATCCTCAGGAAATGCTGAGACAGAGTTTCTATTGTCTCAGACCCAAAGATCTAGACAATAATATGAGGTTTAATTGATTTGTATGAATGAAGGCACTGAGATGTGAGTCTGTAGGCCTACAGAATTTATACTGAACATTATTAGGGGTTTCATCAATTTCTTTGAAGGCTTTGCTTGGTCGAAACAAGAACAACCAGTTAACTTAAACAAAGTTTTTGGTTATTTTGCACAAAACTGGTTTGTGTCATAAAGTGCGCATAATAGTTTTGATCGGTAGAGGGCAGTAATGCGTCATTCCCGCGTCTGCTCTGCCGCAAATTTTAAAGACGAAGAAGAAGAAACATCGACTGACAGAAAATGGCTGACAGTGAATGCGGGGACGATTTCTTGCAGCTCCATAGACAATTTTGACGTGTCCTACATCGGTAAATGCATCGTTACATTTAGCAGAGAAGCAGAATGTTTAAAAAGGCGAAAAGAGTTAACCTTCGACGGAGAAATGAGTCTGACGAAGACGAGCCGGAGGACAATCAGCAGCCGCCGCTGGCGCCGCCAATGTGTGGGCCTGTTGTGGAGGAGATCCCGTTCATGGAAACCTCCAACAGCCTCGCCGGGGTCCGCAGCAGTGTGGACATCCACCACGGCAACGGCCTCCAGGCGAACAGCTTAAGAGCTGTCAAGAAAGAAAAGAAAACCAAAGAACCAGCCATGGCGCCAGTAATGTTTGCCCCGAAAGCCAGTTTGCTGAGTTTCGACGATGAAGAAGGTAACTTGCTTAGCTAACTAACGTTAGCTAGCTAGCTAACTGAATAACACGCATGCTTATTGCAGGTCTAAGTATTTAACATTTATTTGACTCTCACATATGATAGATAAATGAAATCTTACATGGGGAATCATTCACATTAAGCAACGACTGCTCTAGATGTGCATGATTGAGTTGATGGTAATTTTCTTCCGTGATCTGTCTGTGAGCAGAGGGATCAGAGGTGTTCAGAGTGAAGAAATCCAATCACAGCAAGAAGATTGTCAAACAGCTGAAGAAGGAATACAAGGAGGATTTGGAGAAGACTGGCTATGTCAAACATGAAGTCAACACAGGTGGGATGGCCTCTTCTCACATATGACAATATATTTATGTTGTTAAATGGACTTTCAATGCATCCCATCTTCTCAAATAGGCATTGTTTGGGGGGGTAAAATTTTATACTATAATTTTGCCACAAGAGGGAGGCAGATGTTTGAGGAAAGGAGAAGATTTTCATATTTTCATCGGCATTAAAGTTAAAGCCACAAGTTTTATAAGTTGACATTTCGTTTGAATTCAGCAGAAGTAATTCTCACGTTGGGTCAATGTGAATGAGTATGATAAGTTGTACTCATATACTTTTGGTGAACCTCAGGTCACAGGATCATCCCCATCCAAGTCATCCCTACAATCTGCTAAATGACCAAAATATAAAGGTAACATGTTTGATGCGTCAGTTATCCCCTTGACTCGACTTTGTCTGCATCTTACTTCCATTAGATGCTCCATCCCAGCCTATGGTCACCATCAAAGAGGAAGCCAGTAGCAGAGCGGGCAGCGAGCAAGGGGAGGAAGAGATGGAGGTGGACAGTGCCGACGACCAGGAGGAGGAGCAGAGGAGTCAGACTGGCCAGGCACATGGTCAAGTCTCCAAGAGCAACAGCACTGCTGGAAACTTCAACACGCTCTCCTCCCTCAGCAGCCTTAGACCTGGTATCACACACAAACATAAATTTACTTATGTGTTCAATGTAGTATCAATGGACCATCGTCATATAAACGGTTTAGTTAAAAAATGGGCACAACTCCAGGTTCATGTTGATTGTTCTGTACTTTGTCGGTCTGTTATATTACAGGTAATATGAGTATAATTTATGTCATCATTTGTTAAATCTATTTCAGATTATTTGTGCACCAATCAGTCTGTACAACAGCTGTGGAAGTGCTTTTATTTCTTTACAGTACAACTTATTTTGAACATTGTAGCTACAAACTTGAAAAGAAGTCTATAAAGAAAGACAAATCATCTATCATGAAGCTCTTGACTCAGCAAGGGCTTATTCAAACACTTCCCTGTTATATTCCCCACACCTCTCTATATTTTTGGGAATTGTGCACACAATACCTAGATCTAGCTCTGTTTCTGTCCTGCTCTAGGTGAGATCCCTGACGCAGCATTCATCCACGCTGCCAGGAAGCGCCGGCAAATGGCAAGGGAGCTGGGGGGCGACACGCCCCTGGTAGAGACAGAGGCTCCCAAGAAACGACTGGTACGAGAGGAAGAGCAGGATGTCAGCGATGATGAAGACGAGGAAGAGAAGAGGATCAGCTTCAGTGGAGTCAGGAGCAAAAGCCAGCGGCAGAAGATCGCTGAAGAGATAGGTAGGGTGCAAAATTATGGTGCACAGACTGTCCATTGATCATTGTGTGCTATAGTCTTATCAGTTTGTATCCAGTATGGGACAATGAGAAACATCCCCTTTGTCCCTTCACAGGTATCGAGGGCAGTGATGACGAGGGGTTGGACGCAGGTCATGATGAGGAGCTGAGCCGCTGGGAGCAGGAGCAGATCAGGAAGGGAATCAGCATACCCCAGGTGAGCTTTACCAACAGTCTGAATGACTGTAAAATATTTATCTTTCAAACACGACTTCTGACTATGGTAGAGCTAGGGCTGCAACTAACGATTATTTTCATTGTCGATTATTTTCTCGATTAATCGATTAGTTGTTTGGTCTATAAAATGTCAGAAAATGGTGAAAAATGTCGATCAGTGTTTCCCAAAGCCCAAGATGACGTCCTCAAATGTCTTGTTTTGTCCACAACCCAAAGATATTCAGTTTACTGTCATAGATGAGTAAAGAAACCAGAAAATTTTCACATTTAAGAAGCTGGAATCAGAGAATTTTGACTTATTTTTCTTAAAAAATTACTCAAACCGATTAATCGATTATCAAAATAGTTGGCGATTAATTTAATAGTTGACAACTAATCGATTAATCGTTGCAGCTCTAGGTAGAGCGTTGTTTTGCACATTTACTGTGCTGTTCACTGTTGGCGTTATTTCCCGTAGATGGTTGCTAGTTATACACCTAGTCAGTGCTGATTATGTTGTCATTTTGTCTGTCTACCAGGTCCAAAGCAGCCAGCCGGAGGACAGTGCGGTCTATTACCAGAACAGCTACGAGAGCCAGCCCTACAGCTCAACGTACAGCATGCCTTACACCTACAGTGCTGTGGCCCCACAGAGCAGCAAGCCACCTGGCCGAACAGACAATGGCTCAGTCCCCTATAGAGCCCCTAGTGGTGACCTAACCCCAGTCTCCACTGATCTGGTAAAGAAACGCCTGCGGGACAGGTAGGTCCAGTGGAAGACTGCACCAACCCACTCCAATGTCAGTCCTCAGCTCCACTGCAGCTGTCTCTATGTGCTGTGGTCCTGGAGACCCAACACGGCCACCTGCAAATCCAGTCTATAATCGCTATGGGCCAGAGAAGGGATGTGTGGGTCAGAAGGGGGGGTTACCTTAGTCCTCCTAAGGATTACTGTGATTATCGTATCACCCTGTCCCGGGAGTTCAATGCCATAATTTGTCTCCTTGTCTCCTGTCTGTATCAATTCCATATTTTTACCATGTTAATGAGAAGGAGTCATGCTAATTTAGTCAGTCCACACTACATGTTGTCTATTCTATGTCAGTAACTAAGATAAGACTAATTCTCTTCTCAGTCCTCACCCCTACCCAACTCATTCCCAGTGTCTTTCCCTGTATGTCATGTGTCTGTAGGCTCAGCCAAATGCATGCAGGCCATGAAGCAAACACCAAGCGTTACGAACAGATCCAAGACGAGCTAGCCACCTCCGAGAGCACCATACAGCGGCTGGAGGGCTCATCCAATGACAATGCAGATCAATATAAATTCTTGCAAGAGATGCGAGGGTATGTTGGAGACTTGCTTGAGTGTTTCGGTGAAAAGGTAAGGGAGAAATTATCTGCTGTCTGACTTGCTGTTTTCTGTTTTGTGTCTGTGTGATTTCTGACCACAAATTGTGGATTTTAAGGGGATAGGATTTTAAGAAGCCCATGTAATTAATCATGAACTGAAAGTCCTTAAAGCTTATTTCCAGTGTTTGGATTTTTTTATTTTACCAAGTTTTAAAATTTGTTAGCAGTGCTGGCAGAAGCAAATGCGGCTGTAAAAAAAATATATATATCTGGAGGATCACTTCCAGCACATTCCATATCATTTCCCAACTGTTTCATAAGATAAATTGTTAGATTGAATTGTGTGAATATAATTTTACCAACAATCAACTTTTGCCAGCTTTGCTTTCATTTTTGTAAGAAATTTGTTGTGATATAACAGTGTATCTTGTAGGAAAGAGGCTGAGAACAACATTTGTATGAATATATATAAAGAAATGATGTCTCTTGCACTCAAACTATTTAAGGTGTATTTGTCCACCCATAGATGAATACCTAATGCATGTTAAGTTTATATATGCTTTTTATGAGAGCCTCTCAGAGTATTGCTCATCTAACAGCCCTTGGTCCTCCAGCAGTCGAGTAGCAGCTACCTGTAAAAAAAGAGAGGAGCTTCCTGCTAGTTGCCAACATGTATGGCCTCAACCTCATTAATGTCCATTTTAATCCTGTTTAGGAGACCAGAGAGGAACCATGCATTATAGTCAGTGGAGTCTCTTTGGTGTTCAGGTCACAGAGCATTGTGATGGAAAACTCACGACACCAATCGTTACTTACCAGCATTATTTAACATGGAGTCAGAGTACAGAGAAGAAACAATGAGACTGAACTAGTCGTTACTATCGGGTGAAAACCTCAATTTTTGTGATTTTCATGTTTTAACCTCAATTGAAGGGTTACATGCTCCTCTATGGGTTGAGGAAAGTCTATGACCCTTGGGTTTATGAAAACTTTTCAAAACCCCATTGGATAAACTGAAAATTGCATGGTTGTTGAGCTGAAAGCAGGGCTGTTTTTCTTTGTTCCTGAACAGTTCACATTTGATATAAGGTTTTCACCCAACAACAGTGATATATTGGTTCCAGTATTATGGTATTCTCCATCATGCCACTCTTGTGCCTTCACCAATCAGACGTCCCTGTGACTCGGAGTCCCAACTTTGTTGGGGTCAGAGGTCACAGAAGGCATCATATCTTTCAGGTGCCTGCTATCCTGGAGCTGGAGGCTGCCATGCACCAGTTACTAAGGCAACGGGCCTCACGACTCGTCCAAAGAAGACAGGATGATATTAAAGATGAATCGTCGGAGTTTGCAAGCCTTTCAAGTCAGTCCATCTTGAAGGTTTTTATTATTTATTTGAACGGCCTCGTTGGTTCTCTGTATGCTTGTGTGGGTGTGTGAGGTGATCACATTCTTGTTTCCCACTATCCCTCTTATGTTTCCCTCATGAGTGTGATGTAAGCTTGGTTGAGGCGTGGCTTTGAGCGTATGTGAGTGGGTACATACATGCAAGATGTGTAGTGGAGGAGCTGTTTCAGCTACTCCCTCCCTTGCGGCTGTGTCTCACACTCAGCTGGGTGGTTGTAGCTCAGCTCAGTTGGTGGCGATCAGTCACTAAGTAAAGATGACAAAAGAATGATCTGTTTGTGACTTGTCATCACTGTCACATTAACTGTAACGTGTAGCAAGCTGCAGCCAGGTAAGTGACTTGAAAACAAATGATGCCTCAAATATCATAATTATTTGTAACAAAGACGGTATGACTTATTGCTGGGGGTATTTACTAGATTACCAAGTTCAGGTTTAGATATAGGCTATATTTTAACGTGTGACAGGTTGAAAACAATTAGCCTATCTCTAGCAAATCTAAATTAATATTAAGCATTTTGGTTTATTCTAAATTGAAATACTTGTGCACTAATTGTGTGCACCAATTCTGTGAGATGTTGTGTGCCCAGAATAGGAATGAGGTAGTGGGCTGTGTCAGCTGTTTATTACCCATTCTAACATTGCACCTGTCTCTTCCAGATAAGGCTGTCATGGCTCCTAATCTGGACTCGTTTGGTCGAGACCGCACAGCCTACCAGGAGCACAGTCGCCAGAGGAGGATAGCAGAGAGAGAGGCACGACGGTACGAAACTCAAACTCATGGTCATATTTCCAGGTTTTGTCTTTGTAGGCTGTATTTCTCAGTAACCCAACATCATTACTGTATAATTTGCTAATTTTCTGGATATACTGAGTAATTGTTAATGTGAGATTGGCATAGTAGTTTTACTTTACTAGTTTTTTAGAAATAGTTTTTACATTTTTTTAACTGGCTGCCTTGTTTGCGGGTGGGAGCAGAACTCGGCGGCGTCAAGCCAGAGAGCAGAATGGAAAGCGAGCTGAGCATAGAGAAGGCCTGTCGTCCGATGACGAGGAGACCTCCACTGACATCACCAGCTTCAACATGGAGAGAGGTGCATGACATCACTGAACTGCTGCAAAATTGACAGGGTGTTAAATTTGGTGATCAAACATTTTTGACACAGATCTGCCACACTTAGAAGCGGGAGCACACACACACTGTCTTATTGAACAGTCAATAATTAAAGCCTGTCTTCCCATCCAGATCGTGTCATCAGGGAATATAAGAAGGTATTTGAGGACGTGGTGGAGGACTTTCATTCTCTTGACTGCATCAAATCTCATTTTGAGGTGTGGAGGAGAGACTACGCCGACTGTTACAGAGATGCTTACATAGGCTTGTGCCTGCCCAAACTCTTTAACCCCCTGGTCCGTCTGCAGCTCATCACATGGAGCCCTCTGGAGGTAGGGGATGTGTGTATTTGTGTGTGCGTTTTCAGTATTATCCAACATTGTCTTTTTTGAATCGATGGGGGGAAAAAAACACTCAAACCTCCCTTGCCTTTTGTCCCTGACCAGGCAGAGTGTGCCAACTTTGAGTACATGCTCTGGTTTGAGTCGCTGCTGTTCTACGGCTGTGAGGAGCGCAGCAGGCTGAAGAAAGGAGATGTGGATATCAACTTGCTGCCTGCTATAGTGGAGAAGGTCGTCCTCTCCAAACTGGCAGGTAAAGAAACCCACACAGCCACACCTGGTGTACTTAAGTCAATCAGTAAGAAAGATTTGCTTCATGTAAGAATATAGGCGAGCATGAAAATTGTAATCGTGTTTGTGTTTGTGTGTGTCAGTGTTGGCAGAGCAAGTGTGGGACCCACTGTCCAGCAGCCAAACAGCCAGGCTGGTGGGCTTCATCCACAGACTAATGAAGGGTTACCCCACTGTGCTGCATGGGGAAAACCGATACACACAGGTACTGTCTGCTCTCCTCCTACCTACATGCACATAATGCACTACCTCCGCAGATTAACAGAGCTGACTGTGGTATCCAGATTAGATCGGCTTTTCATGGCTTTTGTGCCCAAATCAGCTTCTCAATGACAAGAGATGGTAGAATTATTATGCTCATCTTTATTTTCCTTCTTTGTTTTTTTTGTTGTCCCTTCCAGGAGCTATTGAAAACAATTGTCTTTCGGACCAGGAGGACGCTGGATGAAGATGTGTTCCTACCACTCTACCCGAAAAAGTGAGTTATCCAGTCAAAATGGGAAGTAGTTAAGTTATAATGTTGTGAGTCTGTGCCATTGGCTCTTACTGACTGATTATTAACGGTGTTTATGCTTATGTTCACAGTGTGTTGGAGAACAAGAACAGTGGTCCCTACTTATTCTACCAGAGGCAATTCTGGTCCTGTGTCAAGGTATGGATGTGAAGTTTTTTGTTTTTGTAGTTCATATAGTAACCATTAATGGAATTATTCACATCTTTGACAAATAGGATCAATAAATGAATAGCTACTTGGATATTCAACAGTGTGCCTTTATGTCTGCTATCCTGAGCCTCCTGGAATAGAGTCTGACTCTCTTGTTCCCTCTGTCCATAGCTGTTGGGCAACATCCTGCAGTGGGAAGGTATCCTGTCCGGCTCCTGTCTGAGGGAGCTGGCTCTGGACAGCACTCTCAACAGATACATCCTCTCTGCGCTCCAGACCACGGACGCTGCGGAGGACAATGTTCAGAAGTGCCAGCAGGTAGGAGACACACCAATCATTAGGCAACCAAACAAATAACACCACGTTGTGCAAACAATGTATTGGCCCTGTCCATGTTGTACAGGGCCAATTGTACCAGACTAAACAGAAAGGCACTGCCAGTCAAAATGATGTAATTTTGGCAAAAACGACAGGGCCAATTTAGGAGTCGCACATCACCTGATATGTGAAATGACATGGACAGTTCCACAATTACGTAAACACACCTCCATCCAGGATTGGCTGAACAAAGACAAACCAGAAGTCCTGATTCCAGTGGGGGGTTTTTTTGTCTTATTGGGAGATGTGGAGAGCTAAATTTTCCTACAGCGCCATTAAAGTACTGGAGTTTTTCAGCACACTGTCGTCATGAGAAGCATGACGGGAAATGTATGCTGATTGTCAACAGCGCTTCTGCATTCATACAGCTCTCCTGCGTGTCCTTCCACACAGAAAGCATGAGCCAAGCGCAGTGGCTCCCTATTCTTTCCTGTGCCTTTTTAGAGATGATGGCCTTTACTGTACAAATGCATACTGTACCTTTTTGACGTTTTGGTTAAGTGTGACCCACTAAACAAAGGGACATTATGCTAGTTGGTAACTCTTCCCTGTCCTTTCTTGTTCCTTCCTCAGGTGGTGGAGTGTTTCCCATTGCAGTGGTTCTCCGGGCTGAAGGGCCAGCAGACTTTGCCTCAGTTGGAGCCATTCTGTCGCTACCTCACCCACCTGGCCAACTCATTGTACCGCTGCAGCGTGGGCGGGTCCGATGTTGAACGCCGCACCGCCAAGTCAGTGGCTCTACTAGACTGCATAGACTGCTTTAGAGAAGTTTAATTTTATGAGAGGAATTTTAGTTCCTTTTTAGCGCCCTCTACTGGGATAGTATGGAAGGATGAAATGGATAGTTGCAGTGACAGGGTTTCTTTTTTTATTTTATTTTTTTTATTTGTTATTTTAAATAATTGAGTATAAATCATGTGTAGTAAGTTGACTTGCTTGATCAATGCCATAAGCTAGGCTCTGAAGTGTTTAGATTTGGGTGTCTGTCCTGCTCCTAATATCTATATATCATCTGTGTCAATAGGGAGCAGATCAAAGAGGTTGTGAAGCTGTTGGGACACATGAACGCCCTGGACCACATCATCACCGTGGCAGCAGAGCACGGCATTAAAGACATCAAACCGCTCTTGGAGGCCAAGTCATAGGAGACGACAACAACTTGCCATTCATCAGACTTTGAGTGCAGCACATTTGACGGCATGGGAATGCTGAATTTGGTTTCCCGAAAAGAAAGTGTGTATTAAAACTCAAAAAGAACAATTATTACAGTGACTGAAAGGAGATGGCAAACACACCTCTGTGTAAATACTGTGAATAATGTACATTGTATGAAAGTGTGTGCTTGTGCACCTGTAGAAAGACGAAAAGCAAGTCTTCAAGTGTCATGTCAAGGAGTACTCGATTGTATAACATGCTGTCAATATGGGAAATGTACACAACAATGTCTCCTACAGTAGGAATTGGGAATGTTGGCATGTTGACTGTACTAGGAGTAAACGTAATCTGTTGACATGGATTACGGTCAACATTTGTTGACATTTGTTGACATGGATTATTGGCATCTGTCTTGAATACTTTAGACCTGTAAAATCATACTATACTCACCTAACTGGGCTAGTGGTAAAAACAGTAATAACTCACTTTTTTTCTCACCCACTCACTCCCGTTTCTGTGTGTGCCAAAAGAGCTTTCCAGTTAGCCAACAGGTAGAAATTGCGCATCGACAAAGACTGAAGACCAGCTTTCCTGCTTACAGTCTGAAGGGAGAATGTTGCTATGGTTACTGTCCCCTGATCCCCACTGGATCCTACAGTACTCATCCTCCTCCACCCATGAACTGTCTTGATGACCCTACCAGAGTGAAGAACTTTGTATTCAAAATTTGTAAGACTTTTGTTGAAATATTTTATTTGCCTGTGAATAAAATGTGGTTATGGAAGATGGCTTAACGTTTTGACTTTGGATTTTGCTTTCTTGATGGAATCAAGGAAGAACTGCAACTAATGAGTCTTATTACATATTCTGACCTTGAATGGAAAATTCACCAAATGTCTTAGGGTCATCAGTTTTAAATTTGAACTACTCTCCCATAGACTGACAGACAACCAAGACTAAACTACATCATGACATTCAAAATTCATTCTGGACACACAAACTCTTCTAGACTAGAAAGCCAGCCTCAAATGTATTATCAATGGAGCAGCTCCAAAAAGTGCCACTTGTTGACACTGCATGTTAAAGTTTTGTCTCTCTTCTGAATAGATTTAAAGATTGGCTTTTTCACGTGCAAAAGTCTTAACTTAGCTGTTGACGTGAATTGTGCTTTATGGTGGTTTTATTAGCTTGAACCTCCTGCCATTTGAGGCGTAGTTACTGATGTAACTTCAGGCTGTTGTACTTACTGTAATAGTAATGAGCGGGCGGGGCTGGAGGTTTTCCTCTGCCCCCTCCTCCACCAAAACGCGCTCAAGAGCAACCCGACCCGAACCCCTAAATTTACCCTCACCACCTGTAAGGAAAGCTACATAACCGACCGTCGTGTACTGGCACAGTCAGCCTGTTCTGTTAACCAAGTATTCGCTTTTGTTCAACCTTCCAAGGGAATTGTTATTATCCTGGATCCCCGCTTCATGCGCTCACTCAGGGTCTGCAAGGTAAAAGTACTACTATATTGACTTCTAACTTCTGTGACTATTAAATGCATCTCGTTAATGAAGTCTGCTAACCTACTAATAGTCTACATAGGCTAGATACATTTCAGGCTACAGATACTTGCCGTGCGTAAAAGGCGCTTTGGAAAAACGTTAAACATTGCCTGGCGTAAAGTTCAATCAGTTCAGTGTGAGCCCATGCTGCAAAGCACATGCTCGTTTCCTTAAGACCCCATTTTAACTGCTTCCCGGTCAGCCGCTGCCCCCATGTAAGTCCAAACACTAGGCTATGTGTTTGAGGCTTTGTGGAGGAAAACGTGTAAAAAAAAAAAAAAAAAGTAGTGCATTTTTTCTCATGGAACTTGGAGTCGTGACGGGTGGGCGATTCAACTGGGAGGACACGTTGGGAATTGATGTTGTTGTGTGTGTGTTCTCTGTAACCAAGGTAAATGTAAACCACAAGAGGGAAGTCTCGGTGATAGTGAGGGACCAGGTACAGACGATGGAGTGTGTGTTAGTGTCAAAGGCTGCAGTTTACCCAAGGAGGAGGGAAATGCATCTGAGGGAAGGAGCTCACTGGTGATTTTGAGGAGGGCTGTGTCTGCCGTGTTGTGATCTGAAATCGGACTGAAACCAGGATAGTTAAGGGCTTTGTAAAGGTCTGTAGTTTTTTGGGGGATGGTAGGGTCGAAGCTTGGGTTTTGAGGACGGGAGTGAAAACAGCAAATGGCCATTTAGGCACTGAACAGGCACTGATTTCCAGAGCGACTAATTGCACTAGTAGATAAGTAGCCAAGCAGCAAAAAAAAAAAAAAAAAAACGAGTGCAAGGGCCAAATCAACTGTGCTCAGAAAGTAGAATTAAGTAAAAACGTGCAATAACAATAAGAAGTGTTAGTTGTTGAAATATAAGCCAAGAATGTTTTGTTGGTTTGTTTCTTTTTGGTGAGAGATGGAAAGTTATAGCGAGATCAGGTGCAGTAGAGAGTGGAACAGGAGGAACTGATAACAGTAGTGATGATGAATGGACTGGCATGATTTGACAAAAGTGGAGGGGATAAGGTCAGAGGCACAGGTTGGTGTCTTGGCGGGGTCAGATCGGGTGACTTTGAAGAACAGAGAAACCTGTCAGAGGTGGGAGTGAGGAGCTGATGAGCAGATGCTTGTAAATTGAATCAAGTTTTGATTTGGAAAGCGACAGGAAGGAATGCAATATTAGCTGCCACTGGAGCAGAGAGGTTTGGAGTGTGCAGAAAGGATCAAAGAAGTACAAATAACAGCAAGAAATTTAAGGACTGGTGCAAGAAATGAGGCTCCAAATAAAGCAATAGATGAAGGCTTCACAAATAAGTTATCAATAAATTACACGTAAACTTTAAGAATTGTTTGCTATTGTCTGAATTGACAGCAGTGGAACCAATTTAAGGATGCCTTTCTTCAAGTTTGTCCATTTACTCTTCAGAAAAAAATGGTGTGGAAACTTCAAAGCAATAGCTTGAAATTCATCTCACAAAGACACATTGATACAGAAGAGGAGAATACTTTTACTTCTCCACACATCCCACCAGTTGTATAGCACACCAGTGAGAGGAAGTGGAAAACTCAGTGAGACATGCAAGCGTTTTGCTGGCCCCTGGACCTAATGGCGTCCCCGATCAACAATGTGAAAGTACACCAGATGTTCTTTAATATTCATGAGGTTTAATGAAAGTAACATGGGACAAGCTCTGTATTATATTGAGCAGGGAGCGTTCTGCAACAGAGAAGGTCTGCAGATATCAGTTTCAGCCTGCATGCCTTCTAATGTCAAAGGAAAGACCTTTAGTGTGGGAGCACAGAAGATGACAAGCTACTTAGAAAACAACATCATAACTGACAGTGCAGAATGCAGGACGATGGGGTTTAGGTAGTGAACATTAAAAATCCAGGGGGACATTATTGTCATTGTCCCTGACTGTCTTGGCTGTGTCAGTCTGTATGGGAGGGGGGGTCCTAGAGTTATACCTTTATAGACTCAAAGAGGAATTTTGCTGCACATAATGTGACTGGAGGCGACGCAGATTGAAAAGACACAACATTAAGAAATGCAGCTACACTAGCAGCTGGGCTGAAATGGCCCCATAAGAGGTAGTGGAGCAAGGACAATGTGCAAGTAGACAAGAGGGATATTGCAGGGCTTTGCTCTCGATACAAGCTAACCTGTCTGGAGCAAAGCATCCAAATGATTTTGACTTTGTAGGTCAAGTTTATTTATATAGCTCTTTATTACAAGTAGGCCGAAGTCTCAAAGGACTTTACAGAGAACGAGTCTACCTAGATCTAACTGATCAACAATCACTCACAGAACAGAATGATACAATACAGTATTCAACAAAATAAAACACAAGGAAACAAAATAAAGCACAAGACATTAAATAGCATGTTGGAAAGACATTACAGGCCTACCTAGTCTAGCCTACCTGGCACCACCAACTTTAGACCCTCAGGAAAAACTCCCATGAAAAACCTTATAGGAAAAAGAAATGGAAGAAATCATGGGTGGGCCAATTCGCAGAGGGATCCCCCACCAGGATAGTTGAAAGTGCAGTAGGTGCCGGGACAAAACAGTAAAATTGATTTTGTATACATTTCCAGGGTCACAGTAAGTAGTACAACAAAAGAAAGGAGTCTGTAATTCAGAAAGTCTCTGCAACACAGAGGCCTTTTAAAGTTCCCACTTGGATTCCCCATGTTGACCAGACTAGACATTCTTCACTGAATGCCTTGTCTGAATGAGAGAGAGAGGGATGGAGAGAGAGCTACATCTAAACAGTATATAGTAATCTCCAGGAGAGCTGAGTCACAGCATTACAGCCTTCCTTCCTACACTAAACTGGCACTTGGCTCTTTGTCCTGCAACAAAGGGCTCATTTTGGTCCATGGCTGAGCTGTAAAGCTCTGCAATGCCCTGCTCTTTCCATGAAATACGACTGAGCAGGTGAATCCAGGTGAAGGCTATGATCCCCTACTGATTTCACATATTAAATCCACATCAGTCATGAAGGGCAGATGAAGTTGAGGAGACAGGCTAAAAAGGGTTTTTAGTCCTATTATCAAGACATGGGTTGTGCACGATAAGGTGAAACCCGTGTGTGTGTGTGTGTGTGTGTGTGTGTGTATGCGTGACTGTGGTGAAAATTATCAGGATAAGAGGTAGTGTTATTTTTGACAATTCCTGTTTTGTTCATCCCCAGCTAGCAGCCAGTGCAAATTGTTAGCAAAAGAGGAATATGAGTAGACAGACATCATTTCCATGACACATTTTGGCAGTGACATATAGACCTATTTAATGAGCACTTATTTGAATCTGATCTCAGCTTTGTGGCTCCTCAGGTGATCAGCTGGCTTAATTTCAATTATGGAGAATACAGTAACGTTTTGCTATTTGCTTTGCTAGTGAAAAGAAAAATCCACTTTAAAACACTTAAACACTGTTGAAACAGCTATTGGTGACAAACCTTGCATTTCTAGGGCCATTTTGTTGTTTGGTGGTGTATTTTTATTTTTTTCCCTCATGTGGAGCTTATTTCAGCTTCACGTTTTGGTGTCAGTTCAAGAGCTTGAAGGGCTTCTTTCGAGACTCACCATTTTGCACCGATGTTCAACAATCATACTAGGTGAAATCCATTGTAGAAGAGGCAGAGAGACCAATTTCTTCACCGACTATTGCCTCAATAGACCAGAATGCAATGCAGCCACAAGACATGTTGCATTTTGAGTGAGGGGCACAACTCTCACTTTTTCTCCCAACTGGAAAAACCTGCTCTCTTGCTCTTAGTATGCTATCACTAGCTCCACTGCTCTCCACCAACATGTATAATCCACAGCTGAATGGAACAAGTTCATGCAGGTTTTCTGGGGGTTGTCAAGGCTTTCTGAGAAATGCCTTTTTGTGAAGCACGTTGTAACCCTTGGTTTCGGTGCTATAGGCTAAATAAAGTCTTACTTACTTATGAAATTCATTTGCATAGCAGAAGAGGATTATGGGAGTTGTTTGAAAAATTGCAGCTGAAATGTAAAGAATAAGTTAGGGTTTTACAAGTTTTCACAATAATACAAAATTTTACTTTATTAGTTAGATACTGCTCATTAAGGAACAGACTTGATTTATAGATAATGGACCTCATTCACTAAACTTTTCTTACATTTTCATTATTTTTGTTCTTAAGAAACATGACTATGAAAAACCAATGTGGGATTCATGAAAATGCACAGACTCTCGACTTTGCGTTGTGTATCTGATGATGAATGTCAAAATGTTTGTGGAAACATTCATTTCTGGGTGACATTTGTTGATCAAAACGCGTTCTCAGAATGGCTGTTATATCTCATGGTGTCCTGTAACATACCGTACACTATCTTTCACTTTTCTGTATGAAACTGAGATCTTTCTCTTCTACTAGCATGTTTCAAAATTGTTGATACCTTACAGTGATCAGTATGCAGTATGCAGAGGCAATGTTGCTCGTGAATTTTACTGGAAAGGAGCAACACTTGTCTCAGCAATAACTTGTGAGCAAAAATACTGCAAAATTGCCAGAATTTGAGACTCTATGGCAGGCATTTGGAGTATTTCAGTTAAACCATCATTTCATTTTGTTAAATGATGGTTTAACTGAAAGAAAACTGCACATCGCATGGATTAACTTTTTATTACTTGTGCAAATTGAAAAGGAAATACAAACAAATCCGATTCTGAATAGTCATTAATGACTTTAAAAGTGCAACAGAAGTCTTTAATGACTTTAAAAGCATAATTGCTGAGTTGATGTTGTGTCTTTGTTGTGTCACACAGAGCAGGTATTGTTTTGGAAAGGAAAAAATAAGTTTCAAGGTAAATTGTAAGGCCACATTTCACCATATTTATGACTTGTATATGACCCAGTAACAAGAGCAGGTCAGATTTATCTATTTTTATTTTCCCACCTGTAGATCGTAGCAGCAATGAGAGCAGCAGTGCAGACTTGGAATTAAATGCTGTATCATATTTATTTCTAGTCAGCCTAACTTTTGCTCGTCTGAATGTGGGTCAACAGCGTAACAAATTCAAGTAGCTGACTGCAGGGTTGGGGGGGAAGAAGTACTGTATGTGGTCTTGGTCTATACGTGTATCACTGAAGGTCCTGTGTGGAGGCTTTCCAGGTTCACTGAGATGCTGAAGATGGTTTGGCAGCATGCTAGAGGTTCATATTTCTTTGTTCCCTCGCCAGGCTAAAAGGTTGGATGCCTTTGTGCTCAGTAATGTTGGCTTAAACCTCATTCTCCGAGCTGTTTAGGGATTTGGCTTTTGTTTGGGCTTGTGGTTCAGACTGAACAAGTTGTGGTTGGTGGCTTGTGATTTTGACTCACCAAAGGAGCATGTAGGCGATTAAAGGCCTAGCTGTAGTTGTAGTAAATAGATTAGAGTGTACATAACATGGATCAGGGGCTTATTACGATGTTTTGTAATAATAATGGTGCCATGCATACAACGTTGATTTATGTTTGCGGAAGTGATTACCTGGTGAGATAGAAACAAATTCAATGTGTGTGTGTGTTGTGTGAGACAGTCAGAGAGAGAGAGAAAGAGATGTACACATTCATAGACATAATACAGTACACAACAATATCATAGAGTGCAAATGTACAGAAATACAGAACATTGTAATACACACAAGAACATTTCCATTTGTAGTTCTGTTGTACTACTATTACAAAAGTTAAACTGTTTCTAAATCTTCTTGTTTTTATTTTGCAGTAATAGTTCTTCGCTAAGATGAGCTTAAATCTGGAAACAGGGTGTCAAAGATCCTCTGATTTTTTTCCATGGTCCTGTTTTGGTATATTTTCTGGTAACTTCCTGGATGTCTGGGATCTTTGGGATGTACAGATGGTTAGTCCAGCCCAATGATCTTCAGCTCAGCCTTTACAATCCTCTGAAAAACTCATCACATTATGATGCTTTCCATCGTCATACACCTGTAGATGTTTTTCAGCATTGATACATTCATCTCAAATTTCTTAAGCTGTCATAAATTCTTAGTTACACGGAAACAGAGTAGCCTAGCCCAAAAGCTTGCAATTTTGTATTAGGTTTGTTGGGGAAGTTAGATTATAATCCATTAATTCTATCATAAGTATTGAGTTTAACTAGATGCCAATGGTCCATGCAAGACATACCAAACTAAAAATTTGTATCTGTGGTGCTCAATGATGCTTTCGACTAAAGCATTGGCTTGAAAGCTGAAATGCTGGAAATCTATGTGAAATGTATTTACTTTCTCTATATTGTGGAATGACCCGCCTGAGGAACTCATGCTCGCTAAATCTGTATAACCTTTTAAATATCTTCTTAACACTAATTTCTATAGACTGGCTTTATAATAATTTATCTTTCTGTTTCATTTCTGTTTATAGATTAGTGCCATATAAATACAGTTCATTAGTATTTGTATTAATATTGAAAAGGGCTATTTATTTCAGCCATTAGTTCAACTTGCCTTCCTAAGTTACAGGTTGAATCTAATGTCTCTACAAATTGTCTCACACTCATGGTCTGCTGTGATTGGTGCGTGGGGTTCACACCCCCTTTCTGTCCACCCCGCCTGTCTGACTTTGCAGCGGGGGCTGCCTCTGCTCTCTTCACACCTCATATACTATTAGGGCTGCAACTAACGATTATTTTCATTGTTGATTATTGTCGATTATTTTCTCGATTAATCAATTAATTGTTTGGTCTATAAAATGGCAGAAAATGGTGAAAAATGTCGAACAGTGTTTCCCAAAGCCCAAGATGACGTCCTCAAATGTCTTGTTTTGTCCACAACCCAAAGATATTCAGTTTACTGTCATAGAGGAGTAAAGAAACCAGAAAATATTCACATTTAAGAAGCTGGAATCAGAGAATTTTGACTTGTTTTTCTTAAAAAAATTACTCAAACCGATGAATTAATTATCAAAATAGTTGGTGATTAATTTAATAGTTGACAACTAATCGATGAATCGATGAATCATTGCAGCTCTATATACTATCCCTTTCTCTTATCATTTTTTTAAGCTAACAAATTTGTGTGTGTTTGTGTGTGTGTTTACAAGGTGTGGCAGAGACAATAGGGTTTTAAGATTAAGGATACAAAAAGGTGGCAGCTTAAATTTGTAACCTTTTTGTAACCGTAATCCTTAGACACTATTGATCATTTGATATTTGCATCCTGTATACATTTTAATTTAATTCAGTGAATACAAATAAAGCATTAAAAGTGTGTGTGTGTGTGTGTGTCTGTGTGTGTGTGTCCGAGACAAAGTTGGTGCGTCAGGTTTAGTCAGTGTGTTTGCTTGTGGGCAGGTGCACAACTTGTGATTTATAGAAGAGATTGGAGGCATCCCCAGTCCAGACAGACTGTATTTCGACTGTCAACCACAAGTTTTGACAGCGTGTGTATGTGCGCACGCGCGTGTGTGTGTGTGTGTGTGTATGTGTGTGTGTGTATGTGGGTGTGTAAGCACTGAGCGCCCAGTAGCAGAGAGAAGCTGCTTGGAATAGCCAAGCCATGTGATTCCTCTAGATTCTATTTCAGAACGGCCGTCGTCAAACGGGATGCACTTAACACAGCAGTCGGAAGAATAGTTAACAAATGCGTCTCTTAATCCCTCCATCTTCTTTCAAACTCTCCACTCTGTGTTCTGCGCAGGCAAAGCTTATCTGTGGCTGGTTTTGAGTAAGTATGTATTTGCATATTCCTCAATGAGAGAACAGGTTATTGCCCTGCTTTTTGTATATTCCTCTGCAGTGATGACAATGCATGAGACATTAATAACTTGTATTTAAATATGGAGCTAGTGGTTGATTTGTATTGTCAAATTTGTTAATTTTAGTGTCATCATTTGGTCCACTAAACTATAGTGATAGAATTCAATTGCATAAGTCTCAGTGCATGTACAGGTCAGTGCAGGGTCATGTGGTTCATATAGGCAAGTGGTATGGTATATGGTCAGTGAATGCATGTCATTTTTTTTGCTTTCGGTTTGTGTGTGTGTGTGTGTGTGCGTGTGCGTGTGTGTGTGTTCCCTTAAGAGCTTTATGATTACCCCTGGATATTTGAAGAGTATTTTCACTCTAAGCTGTTTTTAATTAACCTCCCAGGCAATACAATAAGGTGCCACATGAGCCAATGTAATAATCACCTACTCATTTGACTGGGCAGAATAATACAATAAGCATGAGCTCAACAGTCTTACTGCCATTGGTTTAATTCAGTAATTCAATGGATTATTTGTGTAATGATAGCTGTCTTCATTCACAGGAATTGTCCAGAAATGCATGGAAGTTGGACATGTTTTTTTTTTTTTATACTTTATCCAGAAAAGAGTTTTGCAGCAGAGCATGTCTGCACTTTTTGTTTTGCACCATCCGACTTTCCATTCATACATTGACATACAGACATGTGCGAGCGGCCCTGCTCAGCCAGTCTTCTGCTGGAGTAATTGGGAGTTAAAGTGATGTTGAACTTTGGTAGTACCTTGGTTGGCCATGATAAAACCCCAAAATCGGCAATTCTCTGTTATCTGTTGCTCCGGTAGAGGCGACAAGAGAATTGCATTTTTTTCCTCTCTCAATTCACTGCCATTGTGTGGTGAAACAGGTCTCAAAATCACATTTCTAGCACACAAACGAAGTGAACGAAGCAGATTCTGACAATATATAAAAAAACTATTCTGCTGAATATTTTTTTATGCGAACCACTTTCTTTATGTTAATTAAACCTGTGTAGTGTAACACCGAAATCTGGTCAAGAATTTCAGTCACAACCCCATGTTTCTAACTTTTCTTGTGGTGGTCTGATGGCTCAAGTAGGCTAACAAAGTTCTGACTCTAAGTTCTGACTCTAAGTTGTGACTCTAAGTTCTGACTCTAAGTTCTAACTCTAAGTTCTGCCTCTGCTGCTGCCAAGCTCTGCTGCCTGGTTGTGCCATACGGTACACCTGATAGCCTGAATGCTTTCTGAATTAAAAACAAAAAAAGAAAACGCTAAAAGGTCATCACCCCCTAAGCCACCGTCTGTGGAACTTTCCGTGAGGTGTGGTGGACTGGCATGACCGTTGTCCTGTTCAAATAGCCTTCTTTGGGTTCACGTCCTCATTGGCGGCAGTGGGTTATGGAGAAGTTCCATAGCCAGAAATGGGTCATGCTATTGTATGTCATTCACTCAATCAGCAGCCCCTCTCTCCCATGGCACATACCACTGGACCTCTGCCAGGCAACTTTAGTCATGTTGCTGCAGGACATTGTTTATACCCCCCTCCCATTTTTTTTCCTTTCCGCTATCCATCTATCCGCCCCCTCCTCTTTTCTTTCTGTCCAAATCTCAAGTGTTGCCCCTCGCTATATGTGAGCTCATCACTGGGGAATGTGTGTCAGATGTTGGTCAGTCTACTGACCCACAGAATCCTCTGAACAGCCACTTATGAGAGGCGTCTTACAGCTGCTTTTGGCCTCCAGAGGTAGAGACAGTTTCCAAACTGTGTTGGCTGCTCTCTCCATCCCCTCTTTTTTATATTTATCATGAGGACAGTCCGTCTCATTTTGCTTTTTGATTTTTGTGTGTGTGTGTGTGTGTTTGCGTGTATGCGCACGTGTGTGTGAGTGGGGTTAAGTCGGAAAATAGCCTGTTGCCAAAGAAAGACAAACCTGTTAGGGTGTGCATGCGTGTGCATGTGTGTGCGTGCATGTTGGGGGTCTTTGCACTGCTTCCAAAGCAGTCTTGCGCAGTCTTGCTTTTTTTTTTTTTTCTTTTTAGTTTAACTTTATTTCACCTATATATGGAAATCTTAGTGAGAAGCAAAATGGAAATGTATTCTTTAAATATGATCTATTATCTCTTGTCACTGTAGACTCTATTTCTGTCTCCCGAGGTATCTTACTTGCAAACTAGGGATGAAGACATGTAATTTAGTAACAGAGTACTCGTTTTCTGTAATCAAATAATATGTTTACATCCCTACTGTAAATGTTTTGTTGTTCATCCCTGTTTACTTTGAGCATAGAACCTAATGGCTAATTTCCCCTGTTCGTACTGTGCTTTCATCCCAACCATAGGCAACCTCTTTCCTTTCAATACTAGCTGTCTTACCAGGTCGTAAACGTTACTTCTACTATGTGTAGGAGTAACACAACGTGATGAAGCCCCTTTGCATATTTCAAGAAAGTGTTTTTGTGTCTTGATTTATGATTCCTGCCTCTTTTGTTGTGTGGAACAGTCCATCGGAGGGCTTTGCCTCCTCTCCTGTGAGTTGTGTTATGTAACATATGTCTGCAGCGTATCCAGCAGTAAGATGGATTATCCCTATGGGCCCCTGGTTCTTCTGGCCAGCCGTCACACATTGTGGATTTGGGTTGCGTTATGTAACACCTCAGGAAACCGTGTGCTACTGAAAACAAGTTTGTGGTTCGAACGAACCCCTTACTCAGTCTGTAACACTTAACCTCTGTGTGACCCAGATTTACAGATGTGCTTGTAAATGTGACACATAGATCCATATGTACACTTCACACAAAGACACATGTGGTGTCATTCCTAAGACGCTAGGACTTGAAGAGTGTACAGACTACTGTTGGTGTATGTTTGTTCTAGTAGTAATACTGTAAGTAATTGCTTCCTCACTGAAATCTTATTCCTGTGGTGCTGTGTTCTCTGTTACAGTCTGTTTGATTTGGTTACTTGCAGTTCTCCTCTTTGAGAACATCAGTTACCTAAAATGATATTTAAGTAAACGACAATATAATATTTTGGAGAAAATATCTGTATAAATATCTGTAACAGAGGGGTGTTTTTAGTGCAACATACCGTGCTGACTAACAGCAAAATGAAAAAGTATCTGCGCTGATGCTAAAGCTCACCAGCCAAGACACAGGAACATGCTTTGTTCAAGTCAGTATAATTACCATAACTGCCATCTTCCCTCTCCTCTCTGTCCTGGTCAGGTGTGTGTGACATCTCCCCCTCTCCCCTGTGGCCTCTGATCCCCGATTGCCCCCCCCCCCGCCCCTCCCCCACCCCCGAGGCCCGACTGTGATCCATGGCGCTGGAGAAGCTGCTGGGTTTTGGGAAGCAGCTGCTGAGGGTGAAGGTGGTGAACTGTAACTCGGAGGAGTCCCGTCTGTCCAGATGCCTCAACACCTTCGACCTGGTGGCGCTGGGCGTGGGCAGCACGCTGGGCGCCGGCGTCTACGTGCTGGCTGGTGCCGTCGCACGAGAGAATTCAGGTATGCTGCCGGGAACAGAGTTAGACTAGATGAAAACTAGGATTAGACTGATGGATTGGTTTGCTGATATATTGGGCCGATATTGGCCTTAAATATGGACCTCCCTGACCACAGCTACATAAAAACAGTCTGTAAAATCTGCGATGAAATTATATTGTCTATGTATTTGATTGATTAATTTAATTGCTCAATAATGGTTTTAGTAAATAGATTTTTTGAATAGGTGGGATGGGTTTCCATGTGTTAAGGAGCTGCTAACCGAACTATAGATGATTTTCATTTGTGTCGCTTTTAGTGGAGAGTTTTAGTGTCCCATGATTTAAATGCTGTTTCAGAGGCTGTTTCAGTTTCCACACAATAATACAATTCTGGCAGGGATACCGGAAATGGTCAAATATAAAAGTATTGCATATTGGCACAAAATATCAGCAATCAGCAACTTTAGTCTAAAAATATCAGTATCCGTATCGCCCTTCAAAACCCATTTCAGTTGAATCCTAGACTAAACTACATTCTTCATGAAGTGAATTTTAAATTTGACTCTCACTCTGATGTGAGTGAAAAATGATCCTGTCCTTAAAGTGGCGTTTCAGAAACAAACCGAGTGAATGTTGAGAATACATTGGTGTCGATGACAAAATTACCTTTTTACCCCTTGTTTCTGAGTTTTTCATGACAAGGGCAATAGGATAATTAGTGTGACGCGGTGTGCCAGTTCTTGTGATAAATGGGGATTGATTGAAGGGATTTATTCTGGAAGGATTCAGGTCATGTTATTTCAAATGATTATGAGATGTATTAAAGCCTAGCAGAAATAGCACAAGTCTCTTATGATGTGATCTCCATTTTCCTCCAGGTCCTGCCATTGTGCTGTGTTTCCTGATAGCAGCCTTAGCCTCAGTGCTGGCTGGTCTGTGCTATGCCGAGTTTGGAGCCCGTGTTCCCAAGACAGGCTCAGCCTATCTGTACTCCTACGTCACTGTGGGGGAACTGTGGGCCTTCATCACCGGATGGAACCTCATCCTCTCCTACATCATCGGTAAAGATGAAGCGACACACAGTTCCTACTATGTTGTTTTAGTTCAATGATAAAAACACAGAAAAGTCAGAGACTACAAGAGATCCAAGAGTCACACTTGGGTAAAAGGTGACTTATTTTTTACCCATTTCTATAAAAGTACCCTCCCTCATGATGCCCATCATGCTCTTTACATGTTAGTGCTCTGTACAGTTTTTACCATTGTGTTTTTATATTTCATCCCTGTGTTTGCATTTTATATCTCTGTTTCTACCATTGTATTTTTGTATTTTATCTTTCTTTATTCTGGGAAGCACTTTGTGCTCTATGCTTGAAAGGTGCTATACAAATAAATGTATTATTATTATTATTTCACCCCCTCTCCCTCTCTCTCCCTCTCTCTCCCTCTCAGGTACCTCCAGTGTGGCCCGGGCATGGAGTGCTACATTTGATGAGTTGATAGGGAAGCACATAGAGCATTTCTGCAGACAGTATATGTCTATGAACGCACCGGGTATATTGGCAGAATACCCCGACATGTTTGCTGTTCTCATCATAATCACCCTCACAGGTAGGAAATGTCTGTCTCTCTCTCTCTCTCTCCCTCTCTCTCACTCTCACTCTCACTCTCTCACACACACACACACACACACACAATCTATTTGACCGCTGGGAATATCACTGTGACAAAAAGCCAGTTGCACATACTCTGGCACACATAAATGCATTATCACTTTTGCATCACAGCTCTGTCAGCATGACAAACTGCACTTTGAACACACCAAATGTGCACTGCCCCATCCCCCTACCCCTGAAACACATACACTCACAACAGTTGAGATTGCTGCAGGGGCGCATATCCAGTCCTGATAGTTACCGTACAAATTTGAGTGTGCAGAGCTGGTGTAACAAGTTAAATTTATTCACCAGTCTTCCCCTCCACCCCTCTCTTTCATTGTTGCCTCTCCTCCTCCACTCACTACTTTCCTTTTCTTTCCCGACTTCTCTTCTTCTCTCCTCCTGTCAGGTCTGCTGGCATTTGGAGTGAAAGAGTCAGCAATGGTGAACAAGGTGTTTACGTGCATCAACATCCTGGTCTTGTTGTTCATGGTGGTCTCTGGACTGGTTAAAGGCACTATGAAGAACTGGCAGCTAGACCCTGAACAGATTCTACATGCCAATAACACCAGTAACTCCAGCAAGTAAGCACTGGATCATACATACTCAACTTGTTTCACTTGTTGAGCACAAATGTAGCTGTTCTATAAGACATTTGTTATTTGACCCTTTGTAGCCTATAAATAATTCATCCGTAACAGGTCAGATTTTGTGTCAATGCATGTTTTTAAATACTCTTTCACCCCTGTTGTCTCAGTGTAACAGAGTTCCTGCCAACCAAGGAGAGTTTGGGAGTGGGCGGGTTCATGCCGTTTGGTTTCACAGGCGTCCTATCGGGCGCTGCCACCTGTTTCTACGCCTTTGTGGGGTTTGACTGCATCGCCACCACAGGTCAGTGTGGGACAAAGCCAGAAAACGTTTATTGGCCACCTTTATTGGCCCTATTCCACTCCTGCTCCACATCTGATACCCCCTTCATTGCCTTGTGGTTGAGTTTCAGTTTGGGGGGTTGTGTAATTGGATCTGGGGTTGGGATCATTTCTATCCCAAGCTTGTCTAAACATCCAGGAGTATTACATAAGAGGGCAGGGTATAGAGAGAAAAGATGGAGTTTGGTGTGTTTGGCCCAGATCTGCTCCTGGCGCAGCGCCAAGCCCTGTGACGCAAGTCAGAGGGGTAAATAATGATGTGGGGCTGAGGGGTAAGTTGTTCCCCATGTTTTTCCACACTGCGCTGATCTGAACTCAGTGTGTGTGTGTGTGTGTGTGTGTGTGTGTGTGTGTGTGTGTGTGTGTGTGTGTGTGTGTGTGTGTGTGGATTGATCAGAGGTTTGAAGTAGTCTCTGATCTGTTAACTCTGCTCAAGGCCTTTGAGTTGCAATAGAGGGAAAGTTTACAAAACCCTCTCCAGCTTTCCTCCTCTCAGGTCCCTTGCCTTTTCCCACCCCTCCATTTCCTGAATTGTAATTGGTTGGAGTGATATTCACCCTGGGCAATTGCTTGGGCTTGTGGGGGCATGTTTCACACACACTCAGACAGCCCCAAGCCACTATATCATCGGTGTGTGTGTATTCTGGATTGCAGTTGTAGTTGGCGTGAAGCCATTATTCCCCCCCTTCCAACCCACATCTTGATCCTCCATGTATGCATGGTTTATTGGGTATTCAATAAAAACCTCTGCCAATACAGTGGCAGAACCCCCCCCCCCCACCCCCCACCCCCACCCCACCCCACCCCACACACACACACCTCTCACGCCTTTTATGTTTCTGACTCCTGGCCTTCTAATCAACATGTAGCTATCACTGTCATGTATAGTGGTGCAGGACAGGATCCAGACAGCTTTATATACACCCCATCATCACTATGTGATTTCACTGCCGAACAAGACCTGAGTGTTCTCATAAGGAGAGCTGTTGCATAATCGCCTGCAGCTGAATAGTTGGCTGTTTCAGTCTTCTGGGAGTACAGGAAAAATAAGCTCCTTGTTGAATTTGTTGCAAAATACCACACAAAATATTTCTTAATACATCTATTTGTACAGTTTTCCACATTTGCTGCTGACATTCTGCCTGTGGCACCATAAAATAGGAACAATGTGTATAATGTGGAATCTGCTCAAGCCTTGTGTTAAAAATGTGTATATTTATCACCAAACAGAGGTGCATAGCAACTAATCACAAATACTGTTGTTGCTGTATTTGAATAGATTATGATTATTTAGAAAAAAATATGAACTTTTGTTCATATGAGTGTTTATTGAGTGTTGAATTTGCTCCCACTTGGGTAAACATAATTTGCAGGTAACAAATATCAATCTAGCCTTTAACTCCAAGAGTTGATACTAAAGCTGTTGATACAACAGCAAAAATAGTTTTCACTTGAGCAGTTTTAACGTTTAAGTGCTTCTCCTAGCCACCAAACAGTGCTACTGATCTGTGATGCTGGAAGTAATTTGCCTTGACGACCTGGGTATGTGTAGTTTTGAGAGACCAAGCTTCATCTTTACCCGTCTGAAATACAAGGCCAGCAGCCTGTATACATTCAATCTAATTAACAACATACGTCTCAGTCCAAAGTCTAATTCCAAGACTATTGCTTGTAAGACCATTAAAGTGTGTGTGTGTGTGTGCAACCAGCAGGAACTGGAACACCATTGACAAGTCTCACAATCCACATCACATTTTCACAGTAGAAATGAGAAAGCTAGCTAATTAGAGCAGGGATCCAAAAGACATTTGCTTTTTTGGTGTGAGAACAGAATGTCTTGCAGCGCCAGTCCCTTGCTGGTGGCACTGCCTTCCATTTTTGAGCAGTTGATGATGCGAGTAGGTGGGAAGAGGAGATTGAGAGTGTCTTGAAATTGCAGTGGGTGGGGAGTTTTTGTTCCAAAGCAGATTATAGGCCAGAAAGTGAGTTGTGAAAGCCAGAAATCTCAGCATCTGGTGAAGTAATCACTGATTCATCGGTATTGATCACCCCTTGATATATTCTGGTCATTGTGTGCTGCAAGGCAGTAGAAACCTTATTTACTGCAAAAACATGACAAACTTGTTAAGTTATTTCACCTTGTATCCAGACTTACCAAGCTTATTTTTTGTGTGAAATTATCTTACTGCATTGGCAGATCATTTTACCGGTTTCAACAAATTTGACTGTTTTTTTTTTTTTTCAGGATAATGTAACTTGTTTCAGGACATTTACTTGGTAAAAGATTATCTGCCAGTGCGGTGAGATAATTTGACTAAAAATATTATGAAATAAGCTTGATAGGTCTGGAAACAAGTTAAAACCACTTGACAACTTTAACACCACTGTCTCTGTCCTCTGTCCCACAGGTGAAGAGGTGAAGAACCCCCAGAGAGCCATCCCTATTGGCATCGTTTCCTCTCTACTCATCTGCTTTGTGGCCTACTTTGGCGTTTCTGCTGCCCTCACCCTCATGATGCCATACTACTTGCTGGACAGCAACAGCCCTCTGCCTGTAGCTTTCAAATATGTAGGCTGGGGAGGAGCCAAATATGCGGTGGCTGTAGGCTCACTCTGCGCTCTGTCTACTAGGTAAGCACATATACACACTCACATGCACTCACATGCACTATGTACAGCCTTAACCTTAGTCTTACCTGCATGCTCATACATATACACATGCACATGTGCTCTCTTGCCTACGTGCGTGTGTGTGTGTGTGTGTGTGTGCGTGCGTGTATGTGAGTGTATATTTAACTCAGGAAGGCATTTGATCCTCTGCCTAAAATATGAGCAGACATTTCTAAGAATACATTGCACCATCAATCTGTGCCATTCTTATGTAACACCGACTCACGCCACCAGAAGCTGTGTCTTTTTTTTTTATTTTATTTTTTTTATCATCTGACACCATGTTTTTAATGGTTCTGAATTATAAACATAATAAATTTAGCGCTCAGTTGTTGTGATGCAGATATATATGAATACATATTGCCATTCTGGTTGATGTGTGCTATTTTGAACTTGTTTGTGCATGGCATAATAATAATAATAATAATTCTTATTTTGTATGTATGCTATGCCCAATGTATGTTACATGTGATCTGGTGTCTGTTTTCACATGTTTGTGCTCACTGTATATCCTGGTGGGTGTAAGTGTATGCTGGTGTTCATGTTTAAGTGTTTGTGCATACTACATATCCTGGTCTTCCGCCCTGGTAGCCTGCTGGGTGCTATGTTCCCCATGCCCCGTGTGATCTGGGCTATGGCCGACGATGGGCTGCTATTCAAGTTCATGGCCGAGATCAGCCCCCGCACCAAAACCCCGCTAACCGCAACCCTCACCTCTGGCATGGTGGCAGGTGAGACACTAACACGCATGTTAAAAAGCGTCCTCGTTCACTAAAGCTTCTTTTCACACTGCTGGGCTGAGCTGTGCTGGGTTGAGACACTCTCGCCTGCCAATTGAATTGTGTTTGAAAGAACCCGCCAGAAATCAGCACACAAGTGTGCAAAGGGCATCGCTAAATGGTCATAATGTCAGAATGGACTGAAGTAATGGGTGTTGGCGGTGTAATATAAGACTTTGATCTTCTCTTACATGGCCAGTGCACATTTCAGTTGGTTTAGTTCTGGCAGTCCAGATTAAAACTGGACTTTGTCATCCTTCTAACCTGGGTCAGTGGCTTAACATTCTTCTTTAATAAACTTTAAGAGACCTCAGGGCATGGTGGTTTAGAGAGGGATATAGTTACCAAACTAAAATGCATGGTCCAGGGTCAGTCAATGTTGTGCCCTCTTTGCAGAGCTGAAGTCATGTTTTACACCCTGCATTGGAACAGAGACTAACAGCATGTGGAGCACCATATTTGCCATTGAAGGGGGAGAGTTGTGAAGTAGTGAAGTTTTGCATGCTGGCATCAGAAAAGCCTAACCTGGGTTTAACACTACGCCCCTGGTGTTCTACAGTACAACCAGTCTGATATCCCCATTCACTTTCTTTAGCCCCAACTCTGAAACCCCTATCTTGCTGATCATATTCGTCCCCTTCTCTAATTTTCCCTTTTCTCCCTTACTGACCCCTTTCCGTTTCCGTGTCCTCTCCCCTTGTACTTTACCCTGCACCTACCAATCACCCCAACTTGATGTTCCCTTCCCTGCGCCACCCCCAGTCTGTTGGGTTCCATGTTCCCCCTCCCCCGTATCATCTTTGCCATGGCGCGGGATGGCCTGCTCTTCTCCTTCCTGGCCCGCGTCAGCGAGAGGAAGGCCCCCATAACCTCCACTATGGCCGCCGGGGTTATGTCTGGTAAGAAGCACAAGAGCGTGAAAAATGGGGATGGGGAGGGAGATGGAAAGAGACGAGAGAGGCATGTATTTGGGGAGAGAGAGGAAGGAGGAAAAGTGATGGAGAAGAGGAAAAGGAGAAAGGATATGCATGAGATGATGTGCATGTGGTATATTTATATATACTGTATATTACCCAATGGTTTTTTTTCACAGCGGTATTTTTTGACTAAATTTGCTTGGTAGTTTATAAACATAGCATGGTCTTTTAGTGATTTTTGAAAAAAAATAAAACAAAATATGAGTAGGAATACAAACACAGCAGACATCAATGGATGCTAAAAAAAACATCTACAACAGCAATGTCGCAACCATGACCTGTGACCTGTGCTTTCCAAACGTGTATTCAACTCTTAATATTACTTGCTTCCCCTAGAATAGGGTTGTTTTTGTAGCAGATGCAGTTCTGTGATGACTACCAAAAATTTAGCATAGCGTTCGTTCAGGCAGGTCTATGCATTCAATTGGCAAATCTCATACAGGGTGCTGCTTCAGTCTGCCTGCCATTGCTGCTTCCTCTGCAAGCCGCTTGCAACCTGCTTCCACCCCCACCTTACATGCTGTGTCTGACTTAAACAATGTCATTTCTGTTGTCATTGTTGCCTGCTCTGTTATGTACGGGGGGTCTTTGCTGCTGCTCTCCGGGCAGGGAGCTCCCAGAACAGAGCCTGCAAATGGCAATAAAGGTTTTCTTTTGACTAAAGTGGTCCTGACTGAACACATATTTTTTATGTTTGTTGGGAAGGACTGTATGTGCCTTATGTGTTATTATTGCATATTGATATATTTGTGTCATATCCATGACGAGAAGATAAAAACATATTGGTGGGCTTCATCAACCCAGAAATGCTTGCTATTTGAAAGACCATTTTATTACTTAAATACTTCAAACTAATACCTGGTTGTTTGGAGGACACAAAAACAGCTAACACACACTAGACCTAGATTCCAGAAATGTGTATGTAAAATCAGAGGGGCATCTTCAAAACACATTGATACTTTTCTAATAAGTTTATAATGAAGGTTCTTTGAGTTTCAAGGTCAACAAATACTCTCTCATCTCTCTCTCTCTGTTTCCCTCTCTCTCCCCTTCTGAAGCTATCATGGCTTTTCTGTTTGACCTGAAGGACCTGGTGGACCTGATGTCAATTGGGACTCTGCTGGCCTACACATTAGTGGCTGCGTGCGTCCTGGTGCTCAGGTCAGTGGGGAAACACACATAAGCATAGGGACTGACATAATGTCCTGCTCCTACACCTAGCAACCGGGCCATCAAAAAACAGCATTGTACTGTGGTACACGCAGAGTAAGGAATAAGTGTGAAAACAGCTTGGTGTGTGTGTGTGTTTCCTTGTTTGTGTCAGGTACCAGCCGGAGCAGCCCAGTCTGGACTATCAGATGGCCAGTACGCAGGAGGAGGTGGAGCTGAGCGACGGCATCAGCGTCCCCAGTATGGGCATCCTGCCCGGCGTGGAGGAGAGGTTCAGCTTCAAGACCCTCCTGTTCCCCGACAACCTCGAGCCGTCTGCACGGTCCGGCTTCACTGTCAACATCTGTGCATCTGCCCTGGGTAAGTGATCATGCCTAGTATCTGCAAATAACAGTGATAAAATACAATTATTAAAAAAATAATAAGATTCAAGCAATAATCTGTGCCAAAATAAAAAGGTAATACCAAGATAAGGCACAACTGCATTGGATAACAGAATCCAAAGACAGAAACATAGGACAGAAGCTGAAAATAGAACAACAGTAAGATCCATTAGATGACAAGGGCAATGGAAATAAATTAACATGGTTCTCATGAGTGTATGTGGGTGTGAAAGAGAGAGAGAGAGGCAGTGTGAGAGTGTTAGTGCATTAGTGTGATAGAGAGTGTGTTAGTGCAGGGAAGGGAAATCGTTAATAGATGTAGATTCAGTAGAGATATTAGAAATGGCACAGCACTTGAGCAGAATTACACTTGAGATAATCCAAAAAATCAACCCCTCACTGAATTCGCCCCTTCCTGTCCTCTTCGATCCCTCTCTCCGTCCTGCAGGACTGTTGATCCTGGTGTTCAGTGTGATGGCGGTGCAGGGAGGCTCTGCAGTGTGGAACGTCGCGGCTCTCAGCATCATCTTCATGGTGTGTCTGCTGCTCACCTTTATCATCGGGAGACAGCCTGAGAGCAAGACCAAGCTCTCCTTCAAGGTGTGATTCCTCTTGCGTACAGAAACTCACTCCGGGTGGAATAAAAGTAGTAGTTTTTGAGGTTTCCTTTATCTTAACCTTTGCCTATTTGGCCCTTTAGGTTCCCCTGCTGCCCTTCATCCCAGTGATCAGTATGTTTGTCAACGTCTACCTGATGATGCAGCTGGACAGAGGCACTTGGATACGATTTGCAGTCTGGATGGCAATTGGTAAGTACTCCATTTCTATGTGGCATGTGTTGTTTTTCCAGGGTTTATCCGTGTTGCCATTCCACCATGTTTCGTTTTTTTTTTACGAAACTGTACTGATCCCTAAAGGGGAAATACTCTTTTGACTCGACCCACTCCCCAAGGAGACCAGAGCACAGGGAGTATTTTTATTGTTAGATATGATTTTGTCCAGAATTCCAAGACTATCTGTAGAGAGATAACAGTGGCCAAAATAGTCATAGTGTTCATAGTTTAACAATTCATCATTTGCTGGGGACCCCCTGGTACCCCCTCAAGGACCCCTGGTGGTCCCCGGACCCCACGTTGAGAACCACTGCACTACACAACATGACTCATGGACACTTAAGCAGGGCAGGTGCCTGCTGACATGGGGGCTTGAACCCGTCTGGCTGAATGATGTTTGGTCTCCCTACTCATTACACCACCCTGCTGCCCTCAGACTAATGACACACAATTGGCAGTGTCATTGTTAGTTTGGATATCAGTTGGATCTGGTCTGTTAATAACCTGGCCAAGTTGATTAGACCACAGCTGACCGGCTATGGTTCATAACCTGGCCAAACCTGACTCGAGTTGGCTATACACTATACTATTATTCTCACACACTAGTGCTGAAAATTAATAGTGATTTTAAGTTGAAGATTCTGACTTGCCTGCAATACTGACATTGTTTGCCTTGCTGGGTAATCAATCGAGATTCAAGCCCATTCATACCAAGTCATAACTAGGCTGCAGCCAGTTGAACAGAGCTAGTGGGGATGAGACTTTACATACAGATTTATATACAGTAGGTTGTATATCTTCTCTGGCTTTGATAACCAGAGCCCAAGTCATAGCTTCACTCCTTAGTACTTTAACAATAGAGTGATGTGGATTTTTTTGAAAACAATGACGGCAGTTACAAATGATTATGTTCTCTGTTACTCTGTTTTCCAGGTTTAGTGATCTACTTCTGCTATGGTATCCACCACAGCACTGAGGCGGCTCTGGCCCGCTCGTCTCCTGACACGGAGATGAACGGCTTCAAGCCTTCACACAACCACGACGGAGAGGCCATGTCCCCAGAAAAGGAGGCCTTCCTCCACAATGGCCTGGAGGCCAGGGAAGATGACGACTTTTAGAAACCATTAGAACATGCTGCACACATTTCAACCCCACCCGACCCCCAGTCTCTCTATATCACATAATTTTTGACAGGACCACTCCCAGTCCCTCACTTGCATTACTCCCTTTTGGGAGTTTCTGAGAAGGTAATGATAAATAACTCGGATCTGAAATTCACAAACTCTTGGATGTTTTTTCCCCTTCAGGTGCTGGGTAAAACACAGACAATTGGTGATAATACCCATACAATGATATGAGTTGTGAAACCATAATTGACATCTTCCAATATTTCATTATTTTCCAATGAGCTCCTTACTTGCCCAGTGCTTGGCCTTGAGCCCTAAACCCCTCTTTATCACTTGGCTGTACCAGAGGGAAGGGGTAACATTGGAGACATGACAAAGCTCAGAGATGCTGGGAGGCCATAAGTGTTTTTTCCATGTTTGGTCTTAGCTGCCAATTTGGAGAGGGGCTGGGTTGCAAGTAGTGTTGAAGTTCACCAACAATAATACAATGACATTTTTTTCCTTTATTGACAAACCTCAACACCATTTTTCGCTGTTTTTTCCTGTTACATTTTGAGATAAATTAGTCACAGCATAATTCTAAAAATCAGGTAACCCAGTCAGTATCAATGTTGATTGGTACCAGTAGCTACAAGTGTGGCTCTTATGCCAAGTGTGTGAATACTTGCACACAGTTATGTAACTGAGCCTGAAATGCTGCACTAACCTCTCTGACCAGCGGGAGCTTGCGCAACAGACTGCAACACTCTTGGCCTGTCTGTGATATAATTACTGTCGTTCACCAACACAAGGGGGCACCAGGCTCACTGGCTGCAGATGCAAGTGGGCCGACAGGGAGCTGCAGCTTACAGAGGTTTCCATGTGTCTGATGTTCAGCCTAAGGAATGCATTAATGTAATCTGGGGCCCCGGGCTTTTACATGCAAAAGGGAAAGCTTGGTGACTCATTTTGCCAATGTGGCTGTAATGAAAGTCAGGAAAAAAGCATGTATATGTTGGCAAGAAGCAGTACAGGCCATGGGGTTGACTGAATGTTGCAGAAACCGCTGCAACAAGACATCCTGTTGAAGAACTCCATACACTAAACAGGATGTCCTGGTGAACAGTTCCTTACTCTTGACCTGAAGTCTAGAGCTTCAGAGGAGGTGATTAGGCGTAAAGACTAACAGGAAAACATACTGTAAGTGAAACTGGCACACTGTGCAGTTGTTATCGATTCATTAACACACCTAGAAGCATAACAGCAGAGAGACCCTGTGAGTTAATGGTTGATAACAGATATCTGATTATACACCATTATACACCTCCATCACAGGATTGTCTATATGAATACAGGTATTTTTATAGTTACTTAGTCATTGGAATATGTTGGAAGAATATTAATACCTTGTTGGGGATATTTAATACCACAGGTAAACATTTGAAATCTGATTTGTGAATCCCGATATATGTTGAACATCAGGTGAAGACAGTGACAGTTTCTGAATGTCAGTTAATGCCACATAACATTAGTGATGATGGTCAGTGGATTTTCACAGTGCTGGCTGCTGTGTCTTATTGCATCTGTAGCTCCTAGCTTTTTGTTTCTCCTCTAAAACAGATAGTACAGGATTTTTTTTTTTTTTCGGTGAATATTGAATTTGGTCTTGGTAATGTTTGTGTGTTTTGAGCTTTTTATGGTGTTTATTTGTGTCAGCATTATCTTTAAGCCTTTCTATTAAACACATGGTCATCTTTTTTTCAGATTCTGAATCAGAATCACCTTTTTATTTCCCAAGTACAATTACTTAAAAAAAAGAGTGCTAAGAATTTGCTCTGGTGGAATTGTGCCACACTTATAACACACAGTTGCAATGTAAATTTACTTTCTACCCATTATATTTTTCATAAAAATATCTAATATTTTAATCTTTTCATAGCTTAAACTAAATTGACAAATGTAAACTGTCGAGTAATCATTGAAGTGTAACTATTAATTGTTAAAAGTTTAGATTGTCAGTTTTCTCTTGTCAATTTAAACCTGTCAGTTTTAACCCATGAATACATTTACTGTGGTTTTTAAGCAAGAAGTAGCTGTGTGTAATTAGCAATATGCATAATCAGTTTTCTGTAAATAAGATATTGTTTATATTTCTTGCAGTAAATTATTTGTAAATTGGAGAAACAGCTTTTTTTTTTTATTTTGGAAGCCTAATGAGTTTTGTGCATATGTGATCATCTCTTTGTGGGTATTTGGTACCGTTAAAGTAAAGATAGCCCTCTAAGTGTCTAATGTTATGTTGCTTCTACTGTGTCTACATGATCAGTGCAACTCTAAACCTTTATATTCTCAGGGTTGGCAAAATTCACCTTATTTGGTTAAAAAAGTGCAATTATTGAACTAGACATATATGATTGCATGGCAGCATCAGGTTCCTGGGAGCTAATAAGCATAGCATTTTTTACATGTGGGCCCAGTTCTCATTCACTGAAAGCCCCCTGTACAGTAAGTGTAACCTATTTAAAGAGTCACTCAAATCTGTGTAAAGCCTGCTACTAATGGTGAAAAGCATGCTGCTGAAATTGCCATCTGCTATTGGCCGATCTTTGGTGCTAGATGTACACATTTACACAGATTTGGGTTTGGATTTGGTGTTAAATACTCTTTAAAACTTTGACCCTTGCTGTTGTGGAAAAAGTAACATCAGTCTAAAGGAAAATGCATACAGTTCTTAAAATTTTGATTACTTTGACCACCTATGCTATGATTGACTTTTGCAGGGCTTTTGGTAATTTCTGTATTTAATGCTACATTAATGAGCCTAACTGTTGTGATGTGATGTGATGTTGGGATGCAGACAGAGCATCACACATGCTCCATCAGTGCTTCTTCGACAAAGCCTCATGTCTTCTATCCATTCTTCTCATGAAACAAAAGGTTGGTTACCACTTTGTAACGTCTGACAAACCGTGACTGATCTGCATCTGAAAGATCTCTGTTAGGGCAGTTATACTGCCAATATACTTTTTCAAGCTCAAATATTAAGAAGTTGCGCAGGTAAGCAAAATACATGAAAAGTCACATTTCCCATAATCCTATTTTTTTTCAAGCACATCTAACTAATCACAGTTTATTGTTTTTGTAATTTACACCCCAAGCATTTATTGCGGTTCAGTAAGAGTATACATGTTTTAGTGAAGACAACTTTAGGTTGTGGAGCACGCTCTCCTTGTTAGGAGTGAATATCATAGACCTTGATGATGATTGTTTCGAGATGTTTGTGTTTAATGTATACTGTTCAGGGCTTCCTGTGTATTTCTCTCTTCAGATGCTGCTTTGGGCCATGATGGAGCAACTTATGGCAAAGAGAATTGGACCCTATGACTTTAGCCTTGCCTTCACATAAAATGTGGCACTTGAGGTGTTTAAAATACAGCACCAGTGTTTCTGACAGATAGGTTCATGATCATGTCATTCTTGTTTTGATTGGACCTAGTTTTTTTTTTTTTTTTTGGCAGCCTGGCTCATTGTTTGCTTCCAGTGTGTCTGAAAATGTCATTTAAATGGCTTGAAAAAGCACAAAATCTTTTTTTTTTTTATAAGAAAGTGCTATGCTAAATGGGTCACTTCTTGAAAAGTTGTACCATTGTTTCATTCAGTGTTGCCTTAGAGCAACATCCTGCTGTATAAATGCTGCATTGAAGTACAATGATGCAACTTCAGAAAAATGTGACTTCATTAATGTTAGCATAGTATTTTCACAAAATGTGATTTTCTGGTGTCAAATCCATATTTTCAGCTGTAGCCTATGGATGTAATAGGGCAGCATAAACCAAATAACCTACCAAATATCTCAGTATAAAGATGCTAAACAATTGTCTGACATTTACCTAACAATATGTCCAAAACACTGGTATTGTTTTTTAAGGTAAATGTTCTGATTAAAGCCAGGGACAATATTTAAATATGACATAATGAATCCCAAATATAAAACATACCAATAATGACCTGATGCATTAACTCCCTTCAAGGCAAGAATGGCCCATGAATGAGACCCATGTCAAAACTGATGATGTTGTCTTTTAATTTACTATTATCTACCATCTAACCCAAGTTCATTACCACCTTTGATTCAAGTGCCTTAATGTTTTTGTGGCCCTGTCTGCTGTTTCCCCTTTGTTCATATTTCTTTAAGTGTAATGTCCCATTTTCATATCTGTATCATCGTATGTGCTGCTGTAAATAAAACGAGCTTTTCAAAATCCTGACTCTGCTAATTTCTTTTTCTTTCCAAATGGCACATTTTTTTCTATCTTTAAATCTACTGAGTTGAAGTTTTGTGTTCCTAGCGTAAGCGTTTTGTATTACTTCTTACATCCAACAGAGTGCGCAAATGTGTTGACATAAAGGAAATAGGAGTAGGACTGGTGGCCTGAACATAAGGATGCTCAGCCATGTGTCGGCTGCAGCATCAGCACCGCGCCGCCGCCGCCCCCTCCTCCTCCTCCTCCTCCTCCTCCCTCCTGTCCGCAGCATCTCTCTCATTTCATTCCTGCTCCCAGTCAGTCAGAGAGAGGAGAGAAGAGAGAGAGAGAGAGAGAGAAGGAGGGACGCTTGCGTTTCGTTTCGCAACTCCTGCATAAGCGAAATAAGAAATTCTTCAATGAACAAACAACGGGATAGCCTAACGGTAAGTCGTAGAATTGAAAACATCCGGTAGTTATTTTTGCACCATGCAGCGCTTAGCGGGTGGCAGCATTGTGGCCTGAAAAAGTGTCGCATGTGGTGATTTGGTCGCAGGCTTGGGTTCTTGATGCTGATTGGGCTCGTTAAGCGCTTTCAGCTAAAAACGTAATATATCTCATGTTTTATCTGCGCAGGCCTAATGCTTTGTGTAGAGTGTGTAGAGTGCAATTTGTGAGTGGCGAATTTGACAGTTTGTTTCTTCACAAAACTTAGTAATACGCATTTTTAAACAAATGTTATCTAGCCTACTATAATATGGAACTTGACCCGACCCGCAGACCGGACTGTAACTGGAGTAAAAGTAGTAAATGGAGGGCATCAGGTCGGAGTGTGAGGTCAGAGAAGAGGGGGATGATGTGATGAATGGAGGAGGTCAAGTCTCTGTGGGTGATGCTAATGATCAGACATAGATTATCTAGGCTTTAGACCCGACTCCAATCATGATCCACTGCACTGAGACATGTCAGCCCATCAGAGAAGATGCAAGGGATGTTCTCAAAAACATATCAGGGAGATGCTGTGTGCCTATCGTGGTTAAGTGGGGTATTTACTCAGAAGTTTTTACAAAAAAGAAAAATTGGTGGATACTTGATTTACAAACATTTGCATAGGGGGGTAGCATTTATCAGCAATTGTTTTACAGTATGTTTTTGTTGGCATGAAATGCTCTATTGTTTTCAATTTTGTCAAATTAAAAAAAATATATATATATATATCATGGCTATATCAACAGAGACAGATTGAGCATAATGACTTCTAGACATGTAAACTAAAACTAAATGCATGGTAATTGTATTTATGAAAATATTCAATAGCTCAGTCTTAATTTTACAATTTTCCTTGTATGTCAAAATCTGAGATGCCCATAGTTGTATGTTGAAGTCCACTTATTAATAATTAGGCTACATTGTACATAGAACCTTTGCACTCACCGGCATGGGTTATTAAGGATTTGGACACTGTGTCAATCATAAAGTCATTAATCTAAACAACACTTCAGAGTACTATTCTGCTGAATCATGCAGACATTTGCTTAAAGAAGTGCATTTTGAAGTAATATGAGAGGAACATGCATGGAGCGAATTAGAAACAAGCTTTTGTCGGAGACTGATCAAACCTTCAAAGAAACCTTTTGCAAGAGTCATAGCTTAAGGCAGGATGAGAGAGGCTGTCCTGCTACACACTCCTGCAGCTACACACATCGACACCTTGCTGCTCAGTATAAGTGTCATATAACTCTTGGCCAATGTGCAGCTCCATTGGCGCACATATGAGGGTTAAGAGCCTTACTCAAAGGCACATCGGCAGTAATTATATGTGCGTAAGTGGCTTTTGCAACACTTCAACTGCCATGTTCTCGCTCCATGCCTGTACTTAACGGGGGGTGAAACGAGAGAAAAGACTGGAAGAGATGGATTAGAGGAGGGTGAAAAGATGAGAGAGGGCATGTCTTTCACACTCAGCTGTCTCTCGTCCTGATTGATTGGTGTCTGCTGGTCTGGGCGTCCTTGAGAATGTGGGGCGCCACTTGCCTCTCTGTTGGTATGTGTGTGTGTGTGTGTGTGTATGAGTGTACCCATATGTACCAGCAAGTTCTTATGTTTACCCTCTAAAATGATTGGACTTGTTTCTAATAGTTTTAGCATTGCTTTTGCGTAAAGATTCACATTGTTTAGCATTTGGTGTGATGCCATGCTGGTTGATGTGTCCCTGTCATGTTACTATGGAGGTTGACGCTGCATCAAAGCGGGGCAGCAGAGCCTTTGGCCTCGGCTTGTACAGTGCGCTGTCTGCTGTAGCTGCTGGTTTAGATGCTGATGTGTGTGTGATTGATTCATTACGTCTGACCTCTGCAATGTCTGAACAAGTAAGATCAATTCAGCAGATCTCTGCCAGGAAAACCACCCTCAGCAGTGTGTGTGTGTGTTAGAGCGTGCATGCCCATGTGTGCATGCAGGCGTGTGTTTCCGCAGGTAAGACAGAGTGTTACAAAGCCCATGAGTGTAGCGCACCGGTCCGACCTTCAAGGTCATGATATAGGACAGATCAGAGGAGGAGGAGGAGAAAAAGGGAGGGAAGGAGAAAAAAGGAAATAGAGCCAATAAAGGAGAGAGGAGGAGGTGAGTGAGAGAAGTATGTCAGTATGCCGCTCTCATTGTGTGTGAGTTTATGTGTTAGTTCAACAATGCAGGTATGGGATGCTTCTGTGTTGAATTTGTATATTTGTGTAGCATTGCCATCTGTAACCCTTCATCTTTACCTCTTTCTACATGTATCATTTTTATCTTCTATTCTCTCCTCTTTCCAAACGCTCTTACATTGAAAGAGGAGAGCAAAATTAGGGAAGAGCAGTGATCGTATTGACCAATGCAGTGATATTTGATCATTTAACAATTTCAGTCCTCAGTATGAAGATGTGTGTGTGTGTGTGAATTCAGTGTGAATGAAGTGTCATCACACAAATGCAGACACACACACTCACACACACACTCATTCACACCTCCTTTGTTTGGAGGTGGCGATGAGGTTGTCGTAGCTCCTCCCCTGCAGTCACAGGCAGCACATCAGAGACTGAACACAGAGGCACACCCCCAATGATGGCACACACACACCCACACACACACGGACACACACACACACACACACAGCGTGCCCTGTCCCTTGGGGAGTCAACATGAAAGACCTTTTCACATCTTAGAATGGATATGTGTGTGTGTGTGTGTGTGTGTGTATATGTGTGTGTGATTTGCTCTATCTGTTAAAGAGATGTGCTACTGATTTTCTGTTTTTTCACCTGTGTCCTAGGTCACTTTGTCACTGTAAGTCAGCATTTTCTGTTGTACCTAATTACATTGATGAACGCTCCTCCAGAAATTAACTAAAAAGATTAAACGTCTAACTGTGAGCAGCCTGAGTGCTTCTCTCAGTATACAGCTACAATTTCTAGTTCAGAACCATACAGACTGCACCTCATTTGGTTGTAAAAGGCAACACAAAAATTCAACGAGCCGACATCATTTATTTTTTATGGCACAGCTCCAGACTGTACATCTGGATTCTCTTTTTTTTGAGAGAGAGAGAGTTGTTCATTTTCAGAAAAACAGACTCATTCGCTTTTTAAGCCGCAAGAGCAACATATGCGAATTCTTAAACAGAGTGGCATTCCTCTTTAATTTCCCAAAGGAGGTCTCCTACCTCTCCTTGTCCAATGCATATCAACGCGGTCACAGGCAAACGCACCCGCACCTCCCTACTTACAGTCTCGCTAATGCAACTTGTGCAACAGACAGGACACTACCCCCACCCACCCCCACCCCCTCTCCTCTCTTCTCTTACAGGAGAAAATAAGAGCAAAATAAGCCTTAAAATCAAACCGTTACCGTATCATTCTGAACATCCTCACCCTCCCAAACCCTCGTACCTCACTCTACTTCGCTCACCTCTCACTGAACCCTTTGCCAACTCTCCTCCCCCCACACCCCTAAGGCTCTGCCTCTGACACATTATACATGCATACACACACTTACACATTACACTGCTAACTAGATTCTCACATCCCCATCCTTTTCCACCCCCACTTCTCGCTCTCTGCTGCATCATTTGTTTCTATTATCTTTTTTTTTTTTTTCTCTTAAAATATCGGGGACTGAGTCAGCCCATCTAACTCTCATTCACATTCTCTTTGTCTGGTCTGTCTCAGCTTGTCAGCTGTGTGTGTGCGGTGTGTGTGTGTGTGTGTGTGTGTGTCCATGTGTGTGTGTGAGCATGTGTTTTACTGTGGCTACTTCCTCATGGTCCCACAAAGAACTCCACTATCATGGCATGCTTTGTGTGGAACAGCTTTGCATTGTAAGTGAGGAGAGACCAGCAGTCATTTACTCTCCTCTCCTCTCCTCTCCACTCCTCTCCTCTCCTCTCCTCTCCTCTCCTCTCCTCTCCTCTCCTCTCCTCCTGCTTTGTCCTATTGTACCGTTTTTCCCCCCCACCAGCCGTGTAAGAGTTAACAATTTTCTCTGCGACAGGAGTGAGGCTGGTGGGTGGAGGGGCTTAGCTAATAACAATGCAGTGCTACCAGCAACCAGCGTGGACGGACAGCCTTTTTCTCCTCGCCGCCCCGTCTTCTCACCCAGTCCTCATTTTCACTGCACACACCGGATCTGTCCGCCTGCCTCTCTGTCTGCCTGTGTTTCAGCTGTGTTTCCGCTTAATGAACCAATAAAGACAAGCCTCACATTTCTGTTTCCACTGTGTGACTTCCTCCCTCTCCCTCTCTCCTCCAGACCGTATCAATCTATTTCTAACCACGTTAATCTCTCTACCCATTCCTCTTTGTTTGCTGTAACTTATCATATTCCCGTTAACTCCTCGATTTTTCTCTTCATTCCCCCATCCCTACCACATTCCTATATCCTTTATGCATCTCTCCTACAATCCATCATTACAGGATGCACAGCGAAGCCAGACAGAGAAACAGGACCATCCAAGATTTAGTAGAGAGTGGCTCCCAGTAGACACCAAAAGCAGTGCTGGGTGTCAGAGAAAATGACAACAAAGAGATATTAGATTTCAGCCATAGGACAAGACCATGGAATAACATGTATGTATGTGTGTGTGTGTGTGTGTGTGTGTGTGTGTGTGTGCTTGTGTGGGTGAAAGACCACTATTTCATAAGCCACATTTTCTCACAGTGAGAGGCTGTCCCTTTGTCTCTGCTCTTGCTGCAGTATTACTGATAGTCATTCCCTGAGTGTGTGTGTAGCTGGTGCTTGCGTGTGTGTGTGAGTGCATGTCTGTGTGGGTGTGTGTATGTCATGTCTGCTTATCAGACTCTGGTTCAAGTTGGAAAGTGACACTTCTAGTTGTTTCGGTTGCTATATGTGTTTTTTCTTAATGTGTCTCCTCTTTGTTTCAGTAATGTTTGGTTTTAATAGCATCTTGCTGGCAGTGTGAGACACAAGAAAGAAAGAAGATGAAAGGGAGAAAGAGACACAAGGAAATGTGTGTACGTGCCTGCATGTGTGTATGTTTTGTGGGTGTGTGTGTGCGTGCGTGCGTGCGTGCATGTGGGCGTTATTCATTTTGCTCCGGTTAATAAATCCTATTATTGGCATATTGTTATTCTCTGACTATTTCATAGCTAGGTGGCAAGCAGCTATCTGCCTGTGTGCAATAAGGAAATGGCAGGGAAATCATCAGTTTTTATTGCAGATGATCTGATTGTCTCACTCTCCTTATTCTGTTGAGTGTGACCGCCCGCTCTGACCTGAGATCCTGTGGAAATCCTGTTACAGTTTCCTTCGCAATGTACGACGAATCCCCCGGGGCAGAAAAAGGCATCCAACTGTGTGTGTTTAAGTGTGTGTGTGTGTGTGTGTGTGTGTGTGTGGAGAGACAGAAAGAGAATTATTTGGGCACATGCATTCTGCTGCTGTCTGTAAAGAAGAAAATGGGATGGATCACCTTGCCCTGCTCTCATTAACTGTGTATTATTAAGGTGAACAAGGGAATGGAGGGAGGGAAAGTTACACAAGATATATGGAGGAGAGGAGGAGGAGAAAAAGATATGAAACAATATTCAGAGAAAGGGATGAGACAGATGGGAATCGATGAAGGGAAATAGCTTAATTGAATACAAGATTATGAGCTAGCCTATATTGTGATCCAAAGTACCTCGAGGCAAAGATTGTTGACAAGGAGGGTTCAATGTTGTTTCGTAACACACACCTATACAGAGGATCGGTGCAGAACAACAACCAAGCACTGGAGGCTATTTCTGGATACTTCCCAGTAATGCCACACTTTTCTGTGTGATGGTAATCCCTTTACTGCGTATAGTGGGTTATCTCCTGGTTCACACACACACACACACACACACACACAAACTCACACACACTGTCGTGAATCATCAGTTACAGCAGGCTATCTACAGGGTGCCTATTGTGTCCTTTGTGAGAGTGGAGCGTTTAGCTTATTTCACTGCTATTTCTGCTTGTGTTATGTTTCTCCGTTGACTGAGATGGGAGGAGAAGGGATGGCTGCTAAAGCCGGGCTTACCGTTATTTCTGAATAGACTTTCTCACTAAGCTTTATCCTGCCTGATTGTAACTGTGAATGAAATACAAAGTACAAGGAGTGAGGAATTCTATTTTGGTTTTAAAAATGGATAGGATTGATGAGAATAAGAGGGATGGTGTGTGTGTGTGTGTGTGTGTTTGCGTGTGCATCTTTCGCTGGTTTATTTTTGAAAGTGTGAAATCACTGAATAAATCGACATGTCTGTGGAGGGTAGGTGCCACATGTTCACAAGCTTCCACACACACACTCACACTACAGATGCACACCAGCTCTGAGAAAGCTTACAAGGACATGCAAGGATGATGTCATTAGAGATTAATTACATGCATGCAGAGACACAGCATATATTAGAGGAATGGAGCTTAATCTTCAGGATCACCGCTACACTGTGTATTAATGTGAATCCTATGGTAAATCTAATTATATCATGTGCTAGCACTCAAGAGTCATAAATTATGGTTACACACACGTCACTCTGCGTGTTTGCATTCACTTCTTTCCTCTTGATTCTGTTTTGGTGTATTGGAATGCATCTGTGTGTGTGTACTGTATGTATGTGAGAGGGAGCAGGGATGGGATGGGGTGGGGGGGGTTCCCCTGGGACCGCAGGGCTATAAAACCTGTCTGCTCTCTAGTGGGGGAGGAGAGGAATAAAGGAAAGTGCCAGAGACAAATGGCTTCTGTAATAACCACATGTGCTGCTGGACCGACAACAAAGACGCTCAGGAAAGGCATGCGAGCATGCGTGCATGAGTGGATGTGTGTGTCTGTGCAGGTGGAATGTGTTGTGTGTGTATGCATGTGTTCATATGCATTTACAATCTTTGCCTTATCACGTGTGTGCATGTGTTTCTGCGAACACAAACACACACCAGCATGGCACAAAAAAGGAGCTGCATGTTACACTTCTTACCTGGCTTCACTCTGAAGGCCCTTGTTATTCCAAGAAGAGGAAGAGAAACCTAGGATGTCATTTAATAAAAAATAAAATAAGCACTTAACTTGGATCCACTATATGGAAATTAGATCCAGAATCCCTCCATTCCTACAACAAGCCCCTCCCACATTTTTGATTCTCTCTCATTACTATGGAAACCTCAGGGGGATTCAAATCAACCAGCATGAATAGTGTGCTGTCAAATGTGTCAAGGATGGGATAGTCCACTTATAAGTCATTAGAATCTTGTAGTTGCTGGGCTTACTGCAGTTATGAGATTTGCTTATGTCTTCTTGCAGAACAGAAAATAATTTCATAGCTGGGAAATGTGTGTTTCATCAATAGGAGCTATTTAGTACTGATTAGGACTTGAATATTTTGTAAATGGATTTCCAATGCACAGAGCTTCAGGAGCGGCACTCTCACTGTAGATATGATGAAGTACTTCCCTGTATTCCCGTCCATCAGCCTAATTAGAAGCCTCAGCTCTCCATCAACACCTCTCTTCCTTTCTGTATCTGTCTGCATGCCTCATCTCTCTCTCTCTCTCTCTCTCTCTCTCTCTCTCTCTCTCTCTCTCTCTCTCTCTCTCTCTCTCTCTCTCTCTCTCACACACACACACACACACACACACACACACACACACACACACACACACACACACACACACACACACACACACAGACAGACACAATCACCCACAGCCATACGCTGATTCCTGCTCAGGTTCAGAGAAGTAAAGTGAGGAGACTGAGGGAAGCCTCTCTCTTCTCCCACTCTATTCCACTGTAATTCAGTCCTCCATCTTAGATTGTTTATCCCTCCTTTCTGAGAGAGTCTCCGTTCTCATTCCACCTCTCTCTGCCTCAGCTCATTACAACTCTGCCTTCTGAGGCAGCCATCTGAGGTTAAATGCGGCATTTGATAGGTTAGAAATGAGAACCATATTTATTTCCCAGATTTGTCATACCATCTCTTCTGATCCATTTGCACAAATCCCTTTTCTTCACTGAATTTGATCAGTGCTGCTGAGATATAGTCTCTGCAACATGATTTCATCAGCTATCCATCCCTCCACCCCACATCCAGCTATGATTGCTCCTAGATAAATAATAAGTACCTAATGGGAAAAAGCCCTGGCCTTCACTCAGCTATTTTCAGCACCATGAGATGGATGCATATGTGTGTATTTTGTGTGCTTGTGTGTTTTCATATGTGTGTGTGTATCTTTATTCATGGCCATGCATAAGTGCGTGCAAGCTAGCGTGTGTGAATGAGTGTGTGTTTCCATGTTTCTTTGCACTATAGTGTGTATGTGAGAGTATAAGCATGCACCTGACCTTCACAACAACCCCTCTCTTTCTAGTGTTGACCTTTTTCCCTGATGAAAGATGTATGGGTCAGGACGTATCTTTGCAGATTCCCAGGAATATGGCATTGCCATGACAACAGAAGCAGGATTGTTCCATTTTTTCCCCTGTTTCACACCCTGCTGTGTTCCCAGGAGAGAACTGGGACTGGGGTCACCTCAACTTGTGTGTCTGACCAGACTTGAAACATAGCCTGCCTTCATTACATATTCTAGCCCCTGTCACCTCAACAGCCATGTAGGAGCTGATATTATTCCCATCTATGTAACATGCAGTGGCCTTGTCCAGTGTATTGGATGCTACCAATTAACTGTAGACATTCAGTACCAACTTGGCTTTAATTCTCAAAGAAATGAGTATATCATCAAAGAAATTCATCTTATTGAGACTACGCACACTGTCAGTGTTGTTTCAGCTTTACTTGTGATTGGCAAAGCAATCATGTGAGTTATATACTCACCGAACACTTTATTAGGAACACCTGTACACCTGTTTATTCATGCAATTATCCATTCAGCCAATCATGTGGCAACAGTGCAATGCATAAGATCATGCAGATACAGGTCAGCAGCTTCAGTTAATGTTCACATCAAGCATCAGAATGGGGAAAAAATGTGATCTCAGTGACTTTGACCGTGGCAGACGGGCTGCTTTGAATATTTCTGAAACTGCTGATCTCCTGGGATTTTCACACACAACAGTCTCTAGAGTTTACACAGAATGGTGCAAAAACAAAAAACATCCAGTGAGCGGCAGTTCTGCGGACGGAAACGCCTTGTTGATGAGAGAGGTCAGAGGAGAATGGCCAGTTGGTTGGAGCTGACAGAAAGGCGACAGTAACTCAGATAACCTCTTTACAACTGTGGTGAGCAGAATAGCATCTCAGAATGCACAATACGTCGAACCTTGAGGCGGACGGCACTTTGGTAGCTGGTTGACATTGAGCTGAAAGCTGATACCTACCCAGTATTAGTATGGTGTTCCTAATAAAGTGCTCGGTGAGTGTATATTTGTATATACATGGAGAACTGCTCTCAGTGTGTGCTCTCTGATTTGCAGTGTCTTCCATGGCTCAAAGACAAGGGACTAGACTCTCAAAGCTCTAGTAGTTTGACATTACAATTAAACGGACATCTGTTTAAAAAAAGACTGTAGTCAAAAACTGACCAGAAGCCAGAAATCTCAACACTTGGCAAAGTAATCCATGAGTCCCTGGTATTGAGCAGCAACCATATCAACCCCCTGCAGATATATTCTGGTTATTGTGTGCTATGGGGTAGTAAAAATCTTACTAAATGCACCTTTAACAGACTCCAGCCAAGCAAAATGCCACCGATGTGATGCAATATTGAAAGAATCTACTCAACTGCAGACAGCAATGGCCACAAGTGCTCTTGAATGTACCAAAATGTTAACCTTAGCTTAGTCTCACGTAGCTACACCTTTATCCACACTTTATTGCACTTTGCATAATTCATATTGTAGTCAAAGCCCAGCCTCTCACCAACATCAGTTCAGTCTTGCCTCCCCCACTCTGTCCCATGTGATCCTCTTCACTCTTAGCAGCTCCTATAATCCAGATACATACAGATACATCTCAGTGCTTTGTCTGGATGTTAGATAGATATATAGATAGATAGATAGATAGATAGATAGATAGATAGATAGATAGATAGAGAATGAGTGGGTTAGGTGTCAGTGGGTCAGGGGTTTTAAAACCTGTTTTTCTTCTCTGTCTTGCTAGATGAGTTTTGTTTAGGTTTTGCCAGATTGGTTTTGCCCACCTCAGTGTGAGGCGATGTGTATCTCATGGTTCAGCCTGTGTGACCAGGCTCAGCTCTCAGCCTCCCAGGACTGCTGTCATCAGCACAACCTCCAGCTCTACATCAGTGCCGTAACCAATCTGCCACCGTGTCCTCTCACTGAATTTTTCTCTCTCTCTCTCTCTTGCTCTCCCTCTCTCTCTCCCTCTCGCCCCCTCTCTTTTAATTTTGTCTGTGTGTTCTCTAATTAGCTAATTGTTGGTGTGTGTGTGTGTGTGTACCAGCTGAGGGTAAATATTAGCTGTGTGTGCAGAGGCCGAGTGCAACAGACAAGAACAATGGATTAGCCCACATTTCATTTTGTCTGTATGTGTGTCTGCCACATTGAATTCTCCGTCTGTCTCTCTCTCCGTCTCTGTGCGTCTCTCTCTCCCTCACAAACAAACCCACACTGTAACTCTTTGCCATCTGACTAACAGCAACACACCCCCTCATCCCAACAAACAGAATATATAGTAGCTCGGAGAGATGGGAGAGGAGGGGCGGTGGTGGGAAGAAAGGGTGAGCAGCAGTGAAAATTAGATTATAAAAGAAAGGAGAAGGGAAGAGGGGAGAAGGTGACTGAGAACGCAACTAATTTATTGAAGATATTTTTGTTATATTTTATATTTTGACAGCTAAACATGTATTTTAGAGTATTAAAAGGGTTGCTCACATTTGTAAACCCTTGAGTAAAACAAGCCTGTTTTTAATCAAAGTTAACAAAAGCTCATGCTCCTTTGATAAAAAAAGAGAATATGTATCCAAATGTTCGATGGTCTTAAGAATTCTGGATTACATCCCTAAATGTTTTCCTCCCAGTGCGTTTACACAACATTTAGCTTTAACCCGAATACAGCAGCGTCAAATGTCCCACAGGCAAAGGGAGCAGCCGTGTGAGCCGTGCTCTCAGTTCACTGGTATCACTGCCAGGGGCAACATGGAGCATGCACCTGCTAATGAGAGCACAGACCCCCGCTGCTCACATAATTAGGGGGCGGGAGCTCTATTTGAACTTTGAGATTTGGAAACTAATCTAATATTCAGTATGATGGTTTGAGTGACATTTATTTGGTCATATCATGAGATTTTGAACATTGTGGCATTCGTTTGAAATGTTGAATAGTTGAATAAAATATGCTAGTGTGTATAGCCTAGAATCGTTGATAAGCAGGTGGTGAGGGTTTTTCATTCTCCATGACATCCATCTTTATGAGGTTTGAAACACAGTAGGCCAATGGGACAATGGCGTGTCTTATGGCACAAACCTCAGGTGTTAATGCGTTTTCCCCGGAGTGCCATCTCTGACTGTGTTGGCCATGAACTTATATACAGTAAATTGTGTTCTTTATTTTCCCTCCTTTTTCTGTCCTGTTTGCTGCTCAGTTAATACTCTTTGACATATTCAATCAACTGGACTGTATGGAGAAAGAGAGGTGATTGAATACAACATTCACTTGACTGCCAATATGATAACGTGTGATTGCAATGCATATTGAGTAAACTGCAATCAATATGAGCTTTGTGTATGAGGTTAGAAATAGATAGGCTACAATATCTCATAAACATGAAAAGTAAACACATGACCGATACTCTCACTGCTGGGCAAATGAAATTGACTCCATTAATATTCTGTGGTTTTAATGCTTCTGGTTCAAGGCTAGAGGAGAATTCCTCACAGTGCTGCTGCATAATTGTGGAGAGGTTCAGTTGGTAAACGGACAGTCAGGAGCCTTTCCTCATTGTGAGAGCAAAAACGTGACAGTGTCGCTCTGTGTCACCCAAGTCAGTAGCATTCTGTGGGTGTGTGTTGGTGTGCTTGCTTGTGTGCGTATTTGTGTGTATGTGTTAATTATGCTGTTGTAATGTATAACCATCCTTAATTGACATGTTGTGACATTTGCCCTCCCTGCCACCTGCTCATCTATTGACTGTACACATTTCAATCAATCACACCACCTAGGTTTCTTTGAAAATTAATTATATATTGTCTATTGAGAGCTACATGACAATATTACCAACTCTTGTCTATGCTCTGTTTATGATCACAGTTTTCTGTGCATCTTGTAGTGTGTTGCATTGCTTCTCTCAGATGAGGTAGGCTGCACTGTTCTTGTGTGCGATCGAATCATGGCATCGGTGTAATCAGCCATATGGTGTGTTAGAGGAGGCATGTTGAGAGAGGAGTGTTAGCCTTCCTGTACTGAACAGATTTATCTATGGATTTATCCCCCCTGAGCTGGTGTCCCTATGCCTCTCCTACACAGGAGAATTGCAGCTATTGATGAACGCCTGCACTTTTTGATTTTCTTTGTTTGTGTCATGTACACGCATACACTCATCCATGTAAAGGACATATCCATGCATGCATGCACACGTGCCCATGCAAAGTACAGTATGTTTTATCATACCAGAATAGGTTGGAAAGTACCTTTGTTGCAGGTGTTTTCACCCAATCCTTATTCTGCCTTTTTATTTTTCAATGTCTCTTGAGGAGGAAAGCTCATTACAAAACACTTCTCACCCTTTCCTTCCTTCCTCTCAGCCTGTCTTCGTCAGCCATCCCCAGGGTGATGCCTTCACTCACAGGGAAACAGTCTGTAGCCTCAGCTCTCTTCCTCTCCTCTCTTCACTTATCTCTTTGCTTTCTGCCCCACAGTGAACATCCATCATCATTTGGTAATTGTGTTTCCCATTATTGCTGCTGTACTACTCTTGGTGGTTATGACATCAACATTATTACTCCCTGAGTGTATTTAGCCACCTGCCACATAACATACTTCAACATTTAATGCCAAGCCCTTTCTACCCAGTACATACTAAAAGAGAATGCAAAAAGCCACACATCTAAAATAGAAACAAGGTAGTCAGAGTGCGGTAGCATCCTGAGATCCCACCAATGCCTTTTTGTCCTATGGGTACCCAGTGAATTCTGTTTTCTTTTGAATGGCTCTACCTGAATAATAATGAAGATATCTTGTAGATGGACACACACATAAACAAACACGTAACAAACACTGTGATAAATGCCCAATCGATTTCACAATTTGTTACAGCCCACATTGGTGGGCAGAGCACCTAAAGCAGCTCTATGGGTAAAAAAAAAAAGTGGACATGTTTTTGGCATGCTGCACCACTGAGCAAAATGCATAAAAGGCATCAAACAGTGAAGTTCAAAGTGAACCATTAATGTTTTACAGTATATGAGTTACATGTCCAAAAATAAAGATATAAAGATTTCTTATGGAGACATGCAAGCTACTCTGCAAAGGCTGATAAAGGGTGCAGGGAAAGATACAAGAAAAGAAGACAAGATCAAACCATGGTGTGTAGCAGAGAGGTGTTAGATGGGATTGGAGCTTAACAGAAAACCAGAGTTTGTTTGGGCATGGTCCCTGGTGGACTGAACTACAGTGTTGTTATGTGGTTGGTATTGTTGTTGCTTATGTTGTTGCTTAAAGGTTGATCTGGTTAAGTTTGTGATGAGAATAATACGTCTTTGTTGTCTATGTTGTCTTTTTTGTTGTCTTACAATATCTTTTGTTGTCTTTTATTTCAGATCGAAGGGACCTGTACGTATCTCCCCGAAGAGCCATCAAAGAGATCTTTGTGAACTCAATACAACGCTAGATAAAGAAAGTGGGGTTGAAAACGAATACATGAGATGACATTTCACCCTTTGACTAGTCAATTGAAGCACCATCATCTCAGAGACCCTGAGAGGGAAAGGCAGGGAGAGAAGAAACAGAAGAAGAAGAAGACAGTTGTAACTTCATAAATGGCCTCAGGACTCCACAGGTGTCTTTGAGCGTGCCAGAAGAATCAGTCTAACATGAGTATCCCAACTAGTTTCCAGGGGCTGAGGGTCAATGTTACCGGGGGAGAGATGAAGACGAACAAAACTCAGATCCAGCTCCCCCAACCTGGGGATGATAATGCTAATCAGCTGACTCAGGGAGAGGGAGGAATGGTGGGGGACACTGGGTACAGCACCAGCTCCCTCCCCCCCTTGGTTTCTCAGAGTGATGCCCAGGACAAGCTACTTATCTGGGGCTCTGAGCAACGATGCATGGACCCTGAGCTCCAGGAGTTTGAGCTATTGGAGTGTCATGAGATACATACCTTCCTGGGAAAGAGGGATCAGGAGGAGGGGGAGGATGAGGAGGAGGATGGAGGAAGTGTTAGAGATGGAAAAGATGAGGGTCTCATGTCCATATCCTCCAGTTCAACTGCCAGCTCCGCTTCGGTCGGCGTGAGGAGAAACGACAACGACAGCAACAAAGTGGAGAGCAGAATACACGGGGGTAAAGAGATGCAGAGAAGGATGGCCTGTCATAGCTCTGAAGACCTAGACGCGTATGTGACAAGCTCTGCAGAGAAGGGGGACACCAGGTCAGGCAGAGGAAGAGACAGGGAGAGACGGAAGGGAGGTCTGAAGGAGTCCAAGTCTGAAACAAATGTGTTTGTCTCCAGTCTGTCAGCCATTTCCCTGAGTGGGAGCCTGGCCAGTGCTTTGGATAGTAGTGGAGAGGCCCAGTCCCTCATCTCTCTGTCCAACCCCAAGACCAACCCGTACCCCAACGCCAACACCACTACCTCAGCCCAGACCAGAAGAAGGGCACCCCCTGTAGATGCCAACCAGAACTCCCCACCTTTGCATCCTCAGGAGAAACATGACCTAGAAGGGCATGCTCAATGCTACAGCCAGGATCAGAGACAGGAGGATGGAGGTCACCATAGAAATGGATTGTCCTCTGATGGGGGGCTGGGCCAAAGGAGAAAGGCGGGGTTTGAGGAGAGGGTGCTACCACCACGACGACAACAACTAGTCAGACCCCTCTGTCAGACTGAGATGGGAAGAGGGAGGAGCTTACCAGAGCCACTGATCAATCCTCATCAGACAGAGACAGTGCAAACCTCTTCCCCTGCCCCCTCTCCAGATTCACAGAGTCATGGGACCAACAGAAGGTGCACAAGATCGTCCTTACGTGAACCATCAGATGTCTCCCACCTGTACAGCACAGCTGGAGCCTCCCAGCCCAGACTGCCCAGCCAGGCAGCCCAGAGAGAGGCGCAGCCCCTGGATATGCAGCCAGCTACCGCACGGCGTACTTCCAGTCCCTCCAACCCCTCCAACTTAGAGAAGATACCCCAGACCCAACTCACATACAGAAGAAACTGCTCCAGTCCCAACAGGACTGGGATTGTATCCAGTGGATCCAGGGCATCCACTCCTCCCCACTCCCCTCTCAGGACGCCCCAGGGCTCTCCACGTAGGCAACCCTCCATGTACCTCGCTTCCAGGAATGTTGCTGGGGTGGTTAGGCACCCCCAGCCAGGATGCAGCCCTGCCGTACAGACACCCCCTCAGGGCTACAGCAACAGTGGCTTGAGACCACCAGTCAAAACTAATATAAGCACAACTGGAATCCCCAAAGCGCCTCTTAACAACCAGCAGAGCCCCCCCAACTCTAACCATAGCTCCAGCCCCAAGGATAGATCCCTTTCGCCTAAATACACCACAAAACCTAAAGGCGTTCGTCCCAAAATCATTACCTATGTCAGGAAGAATCCTCAATTCAAGCCCCAGGCTGTTGACGGGCCTTATCAGGTGTCCTCTCTGCCGTCCAGGCTCTCAGCCTACACACACAGCCAAACAAACCCACCCAACACACCTAGAGACCCCTCCAAACCTGGGGTGGAACCCAGAGGAGCCCCAGTCCTGAGTGCCTCCAACCTTCTTTATGACAAGTACCGCCAAGAGATGCAGACAAACATGTTCCCATCAGGAATGCTGAGCAGGAATATCAGGCCCCCTGGACACACACACACTGTTCCCCCTGTACACACACACACCGCTCCACACACACACACCCACAGCCACACAGCACCCCCGAAACTGGGCAGCAAGGCAGACAACTTCTACGGCGCAATTACTGACAAGTACATGCCATCAGAGGTTAGTAATTTGTACTATAATGTATGTTTACTGTTTGATTCCTATAGTTTTTATGAGTGCCAACTACTGTGATGGCCGTCTTTATTATAGATTTTCTCTGCAGGAAAAAAGCTTGCATTGTGATTGCTACTGTGGATTGGTATTACACTGATTCTCATTTCACTGGCTAGAATAAAGGATTTGTTATGCTGAGATCCAGCACTATGCATGATCACACACATTCATTGAAAGGGTGAAGATGGGATGAATTCAATTATGACACAGTTCCTGTATTAATTAGCAGCAGGTGTCTTCAGCAGAGAATTACTTTACGATATAATGTATGACATACTGTATGTTCAGCACAAAGACAAACCTCACAGCAACATCTCCTTCTTGTCTTCTTCTCTGATTTGTTGTCTCCTATTATATTTGTATATTTGTTTGACTCAGCATATCAATTTCCCTAGCCAAATTTGTTGACTCTGAATGTCAATACATTCTCTCCCACATTAAACTATGTATAATTGATTAAACATTTTCTCAATTTTACCTCCACTCTTACTAGAGCTGCTCATCATTGCTTTCAAATGGTTCCTTATTGACTCTGATTAAATTGCTTAATTTGGCATTCATGTTCATACTGCAGTCAAACATCAAAATATGCAAGTATGTAGTTGATGCATGCTGAAACATGAAGCCCACAGAGGCAAGATGTTTTTCAACAGCTTTATCATCGTATGTTAACATTTTGCCCAGAATAGGGAATAGTGCCCATGAGGGACGACTCTGACTCTTTAATGATGCTGGTAACAAGAAACATTTCACATTTCTGAATCCAAACTCTCCAGCTCTATGTTAGATTTCTTTTTAGACTTAGTAATGTGAGATTTCCTTTGTTACATTTTTCATCAGACTCCCTTGTTTATTACTTTTACTCTCATAGCATGTAAAACATGCAAGTGAGTCATTGTGGAACAAAGAAAAAAATTAACTGGGCCCACATTCAAACAGTGGAGTGCATTGACTGTTCTAACAGACAAGATACTCACTGGTAGATTTCTTTGTTATCAAATACCTACCTAGTATATATTGTACATGACTATTATATTGTTCAGCCCAAAACTATAATATTGTGTTGTTGCTTACTTTGTTAGTTTGAAAAGAAACTAAACCTCACAAAGTATGGCAAAGTGTTTATGGATGCTTGTGATTATGGATGCACCGGATATAGATGCATTTAGTAGGCAGTTTAGATTTCAAGGGCATCAAATGTTATGCTGCCTTCTATGTCCACTATATACCAGGCACACAAAGCCAAAAATGTCATGGCAATTAGAGCAACGCATTAGCATACTAGTTGGAAATACCAGCAGAAAATGTAGATAGAGAATTATACATGACAGTACAGTTTGACATTAACGAAAGCTTAAATTTCATTTGATTCAAAATAGCAAAAACATGTATATATATATAATATATATATATATATATATATATATATATATATATATATATAAACATATATATATTTGATGTACTATAATTTTTGAAATGCTCATACAAAATGTCATATAATTATGTCATATTAAATTTGACCTTTTGGTTGAAATAAATAAATACATCTCTTAGAGGGTTTTCTTTTTTGATGAATCACATCAATTTAGGAAATGTCATGGTCTGGGGTCCTAGAGTGGTTTATGTAAACAAAGTTATATATTTGAAATACACAAAATGTTATAAAAAAATAAAAACACCTGCTGGAATTTCTAATATCACATCAACTGGACAATTAAGCCAATTATTTGTTTCCTAGATGGGAAGAACTGCCAGCTTTGGAGGGAGTTGTGCTGACGACCTGTCGCGCCCCAGGACCGCTGCCCAGGCTGGAGGCAGCGGCAGTCTGCTGCGCTCTGGCAGAGGGCTGCGCCTGGGCCTGGGAGCTGTGACCAGGACGGCCACAGGCTCAGCCAAGGCCAGAGGACCTGGTCAAGGTCAGAGGTCAACACTGGTCTTCAGCCAGCCAGTCCAGCCTGTCAGCCCAGCGACCAATCAGAAAAGCCAAGATAACACAGGTAAATAAACTGTTTCTCATATCAAATCTGCCTTTTACATTTTAGTGAGTTTAGTTTGACCATACAGAGTATTAGGGAGCAGGTTTCACTTTCTTTGTTTAATCTTCACAGCAGAAAACATGCAGAACGCCAGATTGGGTCTGACTTCTGCTGAGCTCAGTGTCAGATTTTATTTCAGCGGGCCAACATTTGACACATTAGAAGGATGCCTTATCTTTCTTCTCCTTTGGAGCAGTGAGCAGTTGTGGGACTGTTTTCCTGTTCAAATTGGCCTGAGATGAAGGCAGCTCATTAAAATGCATGTCTCTGAAATTAATTTTGGCTGATCTGATTGGGAGGCTTTAAGAAACACTCCAAGGGGGCTTTTCCTGCTCCAGAAAACTGCATCTAACAGAAAGAAAAAGACAGAGGGATGAGGGGTTGAGAGTAAGATGGTTACTTGTGTTGGTAAGCATACAATGCTCCTTGCTCCTTCTCTCCAGAACCTGTCAACCCATTAACACACATCAGATTTCCTAGGGGGTTGCTGAAAAACACAACACAAATCATGCAGATGCCAGTTCTAACTGCTGAAGTCAGGTTTACATTACAGCTTAACTGTCACTGGAGTATGGAAGAGTGAAATTTGCTCATCACTCTGCACACAGCTAGAAGGCAATGCCATTAATCACTTCCATGCATATTTGATCTGTGCACTCTCCCAGGGTATGATAACCCGGACAGAAGTGTGCACATACAGATTCACACACACACACACACACACACACGCACACGTACAGTATGTGCACGCATACAGTACACACACACACACAACTCCCAACTGCACATGCAGAATTGATCAGCCTGGTGTTATTTTGTGCCAAGCTTCCTTATCATAATCCCTATTAATACATATGTATGGTGTCTCAGTGCTGCTTGGCCCTCGGGGGAGCTCCAGCCTTTGAAGTGCAAAGCAATTAACGCTTAAGTAATGTCAGTATCTTCCTGCTGGCATCTTCTCTCATCCCTGCTGTAGCCTGCACTACACATATTGCATGGATAAACACACCCAGTCATCACCAGCAAAAAACACATTACACGTAGCATTGGTCAGCATTGCGTGTGCATGTGTGTCTGAGGGACTTTTGTTGTGTTTTTCTCAGCATTTTCTGGGGAAATCCGGTCCGTACCCATCACAACATGCCAATAAGTGTCTCTTTATTCTTCTTTGCTCTCTTCATCAGTGTGAGCCCTTTCTTAGAGGAAATCCCTACATCTTCATTGCACACTATAGCAATTATATAGCAATTGTATAGCAGTCCAAGTACTGTAACTACTCATATAATTACCATGTAAGGAGTATCATTCACTTACAGGACAAGACAGGTATTTTCTGTACTCATCTTGAAGCTACCTGCCACTTCCAAAAATTGTCTCGATAGTCCAGTCCTCCCTTCTTCACTGCAGTGAAGCCTGTGCTTTTGCTTTTGAGTGAATCTATAGGGATTACAATGCTCTGCAGTAGCAGATTTAATAACATGCAATTTAACGCTTTATGGGAGAAATCAATGCAGGTTGTCGCCAGTCACCTTGGTCTGTAATTAAAATAGGTTAGTCTTTTTTTCATTATTGCATATCCCAGCAGTCCCATTATCTTTTCTGTGCCCAATTTGCCTAATGCATCTCAGAGTTAGGATGCTCTTAGCTTCATAGAAAGCCAATGGATGAAGCTGTTTTCAGTTCTCAGGGGCTGTTGAGGAACGGGTCCCAGTGTGAGTCAGGCAGGCAAGTCAGGCAGTTTCACTCAGATCCTTGGAATGGCTGTCGGAGGGGAGGAAACTGCAATCCAGGAAAACACCCAGACTGTTATGTTTAATGGTGCATTTCCAAATTCACCATTTTCATAAAGTTAAAGCTAAATTTGCAGCTGCATTTGAAAAGAGAGAGGCAGGCAAAAACAAAAAGCCAATGAAACGGAAGGACAGGGCTGAGAGAGTAGAATACAGAAAGAGAGGGGAAGAGAAAAGACAGTCAGAGGCAGATTTCTATTATATATTTTATCTCCTTCCTCTTGGCTTTATAATTTGTTATGAATAATGCGTAGTTTCATTTAGCGGGAGCATGGGTCTGTGACATCTAGGCTGGAGTGGATGTTTGCGAGGCCCGCTCCACTCCCTCGTCTCTCAGAGGGGATGAATGCAGCGGGGGAAGGAGGGAGCTGAGGACATTTATCTTTAATGATCCTGACCTTCTCACTCAGGAGGAGCGAGCTCCAATTTAATAAACGGACCGCATGGCACAGAGGTAGAGATGGTGGAAGGGGGGAAGAGATGATAAGTGTGGACAGGGGCACTGGTGATGGGTTTTGATGCTGAGGGGTATTTCACCGGAGACATCATTTGAGAGAGACCTCTTTCTTTCTGCTTCTATCTCTCTCTCACTCTGTCTCTGCCTCACTCTGCCTCTCTCTATCACCTGGCTTGCTCTCTTTTTCTCAAAGTAGAAAGTCTCTGACACCATTCCCCCCCAGTATGGATGCTGTGGTTAGCCTATAGCATGCACTGGAGCACACAGCTATGCCAAATGGAGAGGAAAGGAGGGCTGCCTACCTTATCTCTCCAGCCAGCAGGGGATAATGCTCTTCCTCTGCCCAGGATCAAGTCCTTGTGCTGGGGGCTTGGGTAGCCAAGATGGAGGGTCTACCCAAGACCTGGGGATTTACCCGCTGCCCACTGTGTGTGTGTGTGTGTGTGTGTGTGTGTGTGTGTGTGTGTGTTTGTGTGCCACATTGGTTGTTCATGCCTGCACATTTCATCTGTTTTGCTGTTGGAAACAGTAGATTAGTGAGAAGGAGGATTTCTGCCCACTGCTCACTGACAATGGCTGTCACTATGGAGCTTTGATTACTTTTTTTTTTACACCCTCCATTTCTCTTTCTCACTCTCTCTAACTCTCTTTCCTCTCCTTCTCTCTTCTAATCAACCTTTACTTTCAAGTTTTGGTTTGTGCTCAGGAAACCTAGACTGTACCAGGACCACTGCTTTTAGGGGGTTTTGTTAGCAAACTGGAATCCAAAGCTGCTCTAATGCAACAGTGCTATGTTTACTGAAGAGCTACTGATAGAGACTGGCTGAAAGACAGGGGGCAAAACTTGGTGAAGCAGGGGTGCAAAACGTGTCATTCGCTCCATTGTTTTTACTTGCTGAAATGAGTATATAATAAATGAGTTAAGACAAATCAGCCTATGAGTTTTTAGTGTGCTGCAAAGCTAATCTCCTATAGGCTATACTTCTGTATTTTGCCAGTCCAAGCTGTGTAGGGGTCACTTTACTTTTTTGCTGTCTGAAAGACTATTTGTCTTGCAACAAAGAGTGGCACGCTGTCTGTATTGGGAATTCAAATGGGGATCATCCCTGCCTACACCTGTAGTCCCTTAACCTCAATTGTGGGATTCATATTCAATGCCATAATAGTGTTGGCAGCAGAGAAGCGGCTGGCTGCCAGCCCAGCCTGTATGTGTGACCAGACTGAGCTAAAAGCAGTTGTTTGCAAGTCGTTGTGTGTGTAATTGTTGTAGTTGATTGCTGTTGCAGTCAAACTTCCTGCTGCCCACTGAGAGCTTAGTCAACACAGGATGTTGAATGATTCACAGGGGAAATAAGCATTATGGTTATGCTGAAGCTGCTTCATTCCTCTGGTATGTGAGCAGTGGATAATGAGTTTACTGTAGTCACTCAAACACACGCACACCAGCATCCAACAGCCCTGCTTCTCATATTTGCGGTGCTGTCCATTCAGCACCACATGCTGCAGGATAACAGCTCACACAAACTGAGCATTGATGTAGCTGATTACCAGACAAGATGAACTGCAGCGAATGGTGGGTTGCTTTGTTTACCACTGTCTGTATACTCTATACCGTCTGGCTCTTGACTATGTAGTTTGTCTGGCTAATATTGGTTCAGCTGAGGACACCCCATGTAGACTCTGAAACAATATTGCTGCACTACTTGAATTCAGAGGTGGTAGAAGTACACAAATTCCTTACTCAAGTAAAAGTGCAAATACTCATCTAAAGATATACTCTGGTAAAAACTTTTTGCATTATTGTCAGATAAAAAACATCCAAATCACTCTTCATTCTCTGCTCTTCCAACAGAGGACCAGGTTTTCACCACTGCTGCTCCCGCTCCTCCTCCTGCCCCGGCTACAGCTGCAGCCCAGCCCCAAGCCGCAGCCTCCAGGTCCCTGCTCCCCAAAGCGAGCCAGTCCCAGTCCGGCCTGCGGCCCCCGGGCTTCAGCTCCAGCCGCCTCCCCCCGGGCCGCCTGGCAGCCTTCGGCTTCGTCAGGAGCTCTAGCGTGTCCTCGGTCTCCTCGGCCCACTCTGCTGACAGCACGCAGAGCGACCCCTGCAGGACGACCCACCGTGAGTCGCCGCTTAACACCCGTTCTACTATATGTAACACTCAGTCACAGTTGTTTCCCCTATTTCTGTTTTCAGTGTTTCCTGTATTTTCTGTCCTCCTCTCTTTATTCAAAATGTGTCGCTATCTCTGTCTGTTTATCTCTATCTGATAACTTCACATATAGCTACACTACCAGTCAAAAGTTTTGACACACCACATTTTTCTTTATTTTTACTATTTTCCACATTTTAAAATAATAGTAAAGACATCAAAACTATGAAATAACACAAATTGAATTATGAAGTGACCAAAAAAAGTGTTAAACAAATCAATCTTATATTTTAGATTCTTTAAAGCAGCCATCCTTTGCCTTGAAGGAAAGACAACATATATAGGCATCAACTTAACTATTTATATTTGTCTAAGAAACAAATTTCGAGCATTTAAGCATAAGCCTTTAGATCAAAATGGCTTTAAGATAATGAAAAACATAGTACATTCAATCAGGTGTGTCCAGTGTACTTTGTTGTGACTACACCATGAGTACCCCATCATCATCTACTGTACATACTGTTTTTATTACCTTCTTCTTCTACGTATTCCCCTCATGACCATAGTTTGCATAAACAGCCCCCACCCCATGTTTCCCACATTCATTATGATGCAGTTTGCTTTCTCTCCTGAGCTCCACCCTCCTTAAGATTTATTCTTCCCAGTGTATTTTTATTCACACGCTTCCATAATAGGCACTGTCTTTACTCAAAGTCAGAATTGCAGTTTAGCAAAACACATTTTCTGAGTCACAATGGCATGCAACATGAGGGGCAATTCTTTCATGACCTAGACAGGCAATAAACTTGGCCATTCTCCTTGTCTTCTGTTTAGGAATACCATCTGTTTTGTAAGCATTCATGTTATCAGCGCACTACTTGCTCATTAGACGGAAGATAGTTTTAGAAGTTTAGATATAGGCTTAATTTAGGTATTGACATCTATTATTCCTCTCTTCCAGCACAGATCAATAATTACATAGAAACACAAGCAACTCAGAAAGCAGGAAACCAAAAGTCTAATCTGTGTTGTTACCAGGATGTTCAACCTGGTGCTGTTCTTTTAACAATGAACACAAGGCTGCCTTTGTTTGTGCTTTTACACCCTAATGAGCTCTGTTTTGTGGTAATGATCTGAACCTGAAAATATACACGCACCCTGAGAAATTCCTTTCAATACTGTGAAAATCAACTTTTCCTTCATTATCCCCTAGAATAAAACTGGAGGGAGGACTATGAATCAGTCTCCTTCCATTTGTTCATTCATCTGTCCATCGCACATGATCACTCAGACACTGCTGATTGGATTTTGATGAAACTTAGATGAATGATGCATCTCCCCACTGTGTGTTGCCATTTTCAAAATTACACTGATTGGACCAAAGGAGCAACACATACATCATTAATTTGTTCGTACATGTGTCACAAACGATTGACCCAAGGGAGGGGTGCTAAAATTAGATAATTGAAATGATTATTATTAAGACTATAGGTCAAAACAAGGTGACATACTTGTTACTGATTGGCCTAAGGGGGGCTGCATCATTTGTGATGGGCGACCTCCTTGCCTTGTTTGAATTTGGTGTGACATCACAGATAAGGATGCAGGATTGACTCTCATTTCTGGGTAAAGGAAAAGTAGAAAAAGTAACACAATTTACTACAATTTACTGCAACAATGATAATTCACTGATTTGCACGCTCACATGTTCCAAGGCACAGCAGATATCATGACGTTTAGTGGTTTCCCCTTTAAGAGCTTGTAACCAGGCCTTAAAAGTATGTCAAAATAACACAGAATAATTGCATTTTCTCATCATTTCCCAAACTAGTCCAATCAGTATTTTATTAGGACTCTCATCTGGGCCTGTGCTAACTCAGTCTGGATGAGTGGAGTTTTACGTTTTACTTTTTAATGCTGTTGACGGAACCCTGTGGATAGCTTTATTTTCTCAGTCTCAGAGAACTGGGAGTGCACTCACAACTGTGCTTTCAATGCTGCTTGGCAGGCTGGCTGGTCGGCTGGCTGAATATGTGGTAGCTGCATGTGTTTTTAATGTGACCTACATAGGTAATGCTTGCTCTTCTTCTCCCGGTTACAGTTGA